>NC_141555.1:11931142-12231142 GCF_021556685.1 Rattus norvegicus
CACTGAATCACGGGAGACATACCAGGAAAGGGCACCCTCAAATCTGGTCAATGTATGAAAAGCTGTTTAGCAAGGTGGTCATAGGAGTTCTCAGTGGCATCTTCATTAGGCCCTGCCTTAAAAATCTCTTGTAATCTGGAAAGTTTTATCTTCTTCTTTGATGTCACAAGTGTTGTCCTGACTGCATCTGCCTCTCAGGTATTCCTTCAGTACCTCTAGGGTTTAGTAATTGGCATCTAATTCAGAGTAAACTGCCATTTGGGATTGAGAACAAAGAGGATGAATAGATCAGAACTTCTGTCTTTGTCTAAAAAATTGAAGGAACATGTGTGATTGGGAAAGCTCAGTGACTCCTTGGTAGGGATTGAGTGATATTGCCGAACAGAGAGCCTTGATCTGAATCTTCCACATATGGGAATCAGGACCTGAGTCCTCTCAGAAGCATCTGGATTTCTCTGTTCTTATGGTTCCTGGACGTCAGAGAGTTTATACCATTCATTTCATTATTCCAAAAGCCAAGTGACGGGAAGGGCACAATATTTTTCCTGAGAGCTCATGGCCTTTATTCTTTTTGAAAAGAAGAAAACGGACCTAAGGAAGAATGGAAGGACAAGTATTGTGTCCATAGCTCAGAGTAAACTCTTCCGTGCTTTAGATATCTATTGTGCAGTTTGTGTCTGACAGTGATATCTGCAAGAGAGAAGTGCTTCTACTTGAGACTTCACCATCTCACTGTTTTCACTATTATATCTCTGACTACCATTTCCTGACAGTGACACATTACATTACTGAGTAAACAGCAGTTTTTAGCTGGCAGTTTTCTTTTCATTTACTTTTTATTTTTTACAAATTTTATTTGATTTATTAAACAAACAAATTTCTATATTTATATTTAAAATATTTTTTTCTTTTAAGAGTTTCTTCCCATAAGGTCACCAACTGATCCCTCTCCATTTCTTCTATAAAGTACCTTACCGTCCCTTCACATTTTCATTAACTGAGAGTCAATTCGAGGGAGGACCAAGGCCTTCTACTTCCATTGGTGACCAACAAGTCCATCCTCTGCTACATATGCAGTTGAATGCATAGGTCTGTCAAAGTACTGTCTGTGAATATTGGTTTAGTACCAGAAAGGTCTGGTTCATTGGCTTTGTTGTTCATATTGGGTAGAAAGCCCCTTCTGCTCTTGTTATCCTTCCTCAGAATCTACAAACAGGAGGTCCTTTACAGCTCACTGGTTTGCCACTAGCATACACTTCTTTATTTGACATGATCTAGGTGTGTCTCTCAGGACATATCGATATCTGTTTCGTGGCAGAATTTACTTCTTTTTTTTTTTTTTAAGAATTTACTTCTTAACTTCACCACTCTTATCTAGTTTTGGTGGCTGACATGCATATACATATACATATATGTATTTGTGGTGCCTCCTACAGTTATTTGGTTAAGTGTTTAGGTTGAATGTTAACATGGTTTCTGGACAACTAGGTCAAGAATATAGAATTTACAAATGACAATGTCAAATAGAATTCCTCCTGTATTTACGAAGGTTTTGAAGTTGAGGATTCACTGTTCCTCAAATCTTTCTTCTCCCTGCCCATCTTCCTGTTTCTTATATTTGGCCTTAAGAAAGAATCATAGTAACACATCTAAAACCTTCAAGTCAGGTCATGGGAATACAGCAAGGGAGATAGTATAGTACAGATATCAAATGTGAATAGAGAACCGAAATATATAGTCACGTGGTCCTTTGCTTTATTGATGTCTGGTAATCTTTGGATAAAATAAGGATTTGGGAGTTTATCATTTGAAGTAGGACACAATATTTACACTATTACACTCACTCTATAGCTGGGTCCCCTTTGTTGCCAAAATCATAGCAGAAAATGGAATTGGAAACCGTAATTTTTGATTACATATTCAGGAATATTTATAAAGTCACCTATCAAAGAATGTACAATAAAATAGAGAAATACAATATTCATTCACCTAATAGTCTTTAGGGAAAATACTGGCCTTTACAGGAAAGAGAAAACCTCGAAAATGAACTGAATGTCACAGGAATGGACCTAGGAATAAAAATATTATCCAGAAAATCTCCTCCACTCCAAGGTCCTAGATCATTACTGCCAAGGACAGAATCCTGAATAACTTTCTCAATCCACAGCATGTAACCACTATTGAAGAAAAGAGAAGACTCTATCTTTAGAGCGATGGAGAACATAAAGGTTTCACATACATCACAGGAGACATACCTGGAAAAGGCCCTCTCAAATCTGGTCAATGTAAAGAAAGCTGTTTCCAGGTATGCTATGGCAGTTCTCAGTTACATCATCATTACGCCTTCCATGAAAAATCTCTTGTATCCTCGAGAGCCTTAGCTTCTCCTGTGATGTCACAAATGTTTTCATGTCTGCAACTGCCTCTTGGATATTCCTTCAGTATCTATAGGGTTTACTAATTGGCCTCTTGATCATAGGAAACATCAATTTGGGATTGAGAACAAAGAGGATGAAAAGCTGAGAGATGGTGAAAACGAAGATGGCTTTCTGTCTTGGTATAAAAAAAAAAGGAAGAAATATGTCGACCATGGGAAATCTCACTGAGTCCTTGGTAGGTGTGGAGTAGGTAAGTTGAAGAGATAGAATTGATCTGAGACTTCTACACATGGGATCAGGAGCTCAGAGTCTTTCAGAACCATCTGGACTTCCCTGCTTCTAGTGGTTCCTTTTAGTCAGAGAGTTTATATCATTAATATCTTTATCCCAAAGACGATGTGTTGGGAATAGCAGTTTTCTTTTCTGCAGAGCTCATGACTTTTATTCTTTTGCCCCTAAGAAAAAGGTCCTAAGGAAGAAGTGAAAGACAAGTATTGTGTTCTCATCTCAGAATAAACACCTCGATTATTTCGATACCTATAGTACAGTTTGTGTCTGATACTGAAATTTAGAAGAGGGACATGTTTTTAGTTCGTCATATCAGTCTTTCCACTAGTATTACTCTGACTCCTATTGCCTGATAGTGACCCTTTAGATTTCTCAGTCAATATGTGTGATTAGCTAGCAGTTTTCTTATCTTTAATGTTTTTAATTTTTTTTATTTTTTAGCATTTTTTTTGCTTTTTAAATATGATTTTTCCATATTTACATTACAAACATTTTTGCATTTCCCAGTTTCCTGCCCATAAGATCCCTAACAGGTCCCCCTATCTTTCTTGTATAAACTCCCTTACTGGCCTTTGACATTCCCTTGAATTGGTAATAAAACCTAATTTACACCAAGGGCATCTCCTTCCGTTGGTGCCCAACAATTGCATTCTCTGCTACATATGCAGTTGCAGCCATAGGTCTATCCATGTACAATCTTTGAATATTCATGTACTACCAGAAAACTCTGGTTCACTGGAATTGTTTTTCTTATCGGATTGAAAGCTCCTTCAGCTCTTGTAATCCTTTCTCAAAATCGACCAACAAGAGATCTGTTTTCAGTTCACTGGTTTGCCAATACCATTCACCTCTGTATTTGACATACTCTAGCTGAGTCTCTCAGGAAAGACCTATATCCGTTACTTCTAATCATGCAATTCTAAGATTCATCCATCTTATCTAGTTTTGGTGGCTTATATGTATATGTATATGCATATCTATAACTGTATATCTATATATCTATGTCTATATTTAAATCTATGTGTATATCTATATCTATCTATCCATCTATCTATATACATGTATATATACATATATATATTTATATACATGTATATATACATATATATATTTATATACATGTATATATATATATTTATGTGTGTGTGTGTGTGTGTGTGTGTGTGTGTATAACCTACACCTATGAGATTAGAGGGAATTTTAACACTAATTCTGGAAAACAAGGTCAAGAAAGTAGAATACACAAATGATAGTGCCATATAGACTCTCTCCTGCTCTTATGAACTTAATGAAGCAGAGGTTTCACTGGACCTCAAGCCATTCCTCATACAACACATCCTCGTGAATCTTTTGTTTGGCCTGAAGAAGGTATCTTGGTAAAACTTCCAAAACCCTCAAGTCCGTCCCTGGTAACACAGGAAGGTAGATATTACAGAACTGATATCTAATGGGACTACAGAAACACATTCTATAGTCCATGCTTTCCTTTACTTTAATGATGTCTTGTAATTTTGGGATAAAATAAGAATTTGGGAGTTTATCATTTGAAGAAGGTATACAATATTTACACTTTTATATTCACTCTATAGCTGTGTTTTCTCTTTTCCCAAAATCACTGCAAACAATTGAATTGGAAAACAGAATTTTTGAGTCCACATTCAGGAATATATATAATATAGGAATGTAGAAAAATTAATACAATATTCATTCATTTGATAGTCTGTAGGGAACATACTTGCCTTTGAGAAACAGAGTAAACTTAGGATTATGAGTGTATTGCACCGGAAAGTACCTGGGAATAAAGTTATTATCCAGAAGAATCTCCTACACTCCATATTCCTAGATCTTTTCTACCCATGCCAGGACCCTGAATAAATTTCTCCATTCAGAACATGTAACCACTAATGAAACAAATAGACGTACTTAACTTTAGAAAGATGTAGTATGTAAAGGTTTCCACTGTGTCACAGGTGACACTCCTGGAAAGGGCACCCTTGAAATTGGTCAATGTAAGGAAAGCAGTTTACGAGGTAGGCCATGGCAGTTCTCAGTGACATCATCATTAGGCATGCCTGAAAAATCTCTTGTATCCTGGAGAGCTTTACCATCTGCTGTGACATCACAACTGTTGTCTTGACAGCACCTGCCTCTTGGATATCCCTTCCATATATCTATGGTTTACTAATTGGCCTCTAATTCAGAGTAAAGAGCCATTTGGGAGTGAGAACAAATAGGATGAATAGATCAGAGGTGGGGAGAAGGAAGCTGGTCTTCTGTCTTGGTACAAAAAGAAAAAAGAAGAAATATGTGGTTCTTGGGAAAACAGCCTGCGCAGATGGGTTTAGTTCTTTTGTTCTATGGGTTAACCGAGCTTATGGAGAAGTTGATGAACATCCTAAATACCTTTGGGCAGACGGTAATGTTTCTAGATACACCTTTTTTTAGATTTCGATGATCCTGGGGATTGTATGGCTGATGGTAAATGTTTCCCAGGAAGAGTGCTAGAGCCAGATTGATTTTTTGATGCTTTAGAAGACATGGGATTTTTCTGATATACTTGGGCTAATGGTACAAGGTCTAAATGTTTTTTTTTTTGTTGTTGTTGTTGTTGTTTTTTGTTTGTCTTTTTTTTTTTTTTGATGCGGACTTTCCCTCAGAGCTTTGGAAATATAAAAAAATAAAACGTTTTGTATTTTTGAAGTCTAATTTTCACAATTACAAATCACTTTGAGCATGGAAAACACTTACTGGAGCCCTAGAGAGGGGTGAAGAAATTCCCTGAAACTCTAGGGCAGACGGTCAATATGCCTTTTTGGTAGAAGGAGGAGTTACTTGAGTGTCTTGGGACAATATGGAATATCCAGCATGCCCTTGTAAGGATTGCCAACTTTCCACATTTCCTTCGTAATTTTTGAAACATTTTATGGCTTTTTGGACAGATGTAGAAGGTGTGGGACTCACCTGAGGAGTAGTTGCAGCTTTTGGTGTCTCTTTGGCAGCAGAAGATGGCACACAATCCCTTTTGGCAGAAGGGGGAAGGTTGAAACTGTCTTCCGTAGAGAAGAAATTTCTCAAGACTCCATCAGAAGGATCAAATCTTAACGCTTCGTTTATAGAACCTGGGTGCCTGTGGTCCATTTTGGTAGAGGGAACATGTCGACTATTTCTCCCCAGAGTAGACATGTGAAATAAATCTTCTTGGGTAGATGGGGATAGTTGTAAAGCATGCTGTTCAGATGCAGTAGATCCTAAGACATCCTTCTCAGATGAGGAAGGTCTTAATGTACCATGTAAATGTGTGGATATCCCGACTGTGACGTCAGAATGGGGGTTAAGTATTAGAGCTACCTCTGAAGATGTGACCTCTCCTAGAGCATGATGGACATATGTGAGAGGTCTGCGAGCCTCATGAGCAGATAAGAATGTTTCTAGATATCGTTGTTTTCTACATTTGGAAAGTTCGTTTGGAAGTTCCACGAAAAATTTCTTCTCCTGGAGAAATTAAAACAGACCTTCCCATAGAAGTGCCAGGTTCCCTAGACTGCTTGATATGCAAAACAGGTTCCAAGGCCCCTTCAGAAGATAAGGTAAAATCCAGAGCCTTTGAGGTATATGGCAAATGTCCTGGGTCTGCTTGTGGATATAAAGTAGGATTGGAAACCCTTTGTGCATAATTGGAAGAGTGTGTAGCATCTTCTATACTTAGGGATGATGGCTGAACTTGAGGAGATAACGAAGTTCCTATAGCCTCCTGTGAAGTTTGTGGAGGCCGTATGCATTCTTTTGCACAAATGGAATCCAAGGAAGCCCTTTTCTCAGATGTCAAGGAAGGTACAGACACTGGTGTTTGCATATCATGTTCCCTTACTCCTCGTTCACATATGGTTGGATCCATAACCTTCTCCACAGATGGAATACGTCCTAGATCATCTTTTGAACATGTGTCACATCCACAAGCCATTTCTAAAGATCTGGCTGTGGGTAGAACTCCTTTTGTAGATGTTTCTTGTCCCACACTCTCTTTATGAGATAGAGTACTACTAACGGATACTGCTTAGTTTTGGGAAATTTTAACATCTCTGATGTATATGTGGAAAAATTTGGAGCCTCTACTTTCAGGAGAGAATGACCTAGAGCCCCTGAGGAGGAAAGGGATGTTTTATCTTCTCTGCACATTGTATAAATATGGATTCTGCATGCCTCATTGACTATGTGTTGTGATAAACTTGGCTGTTTGGGGGCTGATGACAAGTCGGGAGGGTCCTTTTGGGTGGTAGAGGATATTTGAATAATTTCTGTTGTATAGGGACATAGGAAACCCTGGAGGAGATGGTGAGGATCAAAATCACATTTTTTTATGTCCAAATATCACAAGAGACCCTTGGGTAGACTCAGAAATTTTTACCACATCTTGTGTGGGTGTGGAACTCTCAAGAACCCCTTCTGAAACTGGCAATGGTCCTTGATCTAATGGTGTACATGCAGAAAGTTTTGTCTCTGCTTGGGCTACTATGTGTGTTATGAGGTTCACATGGGGATTTGTGACTGTATTTTGTCCCCTTTGGACTATAAGAGATGATTTAAGCCCGTTTTTAATAGTGGAGGACATTGAAGGTCCTCTTGGTTTAATAGGGAAATTCTGAAATCCCCTTTGTAAGCAGAATCAGGTTTCAAACTCATTTTACCTGAAGCAGATTGCATAAGGCACTTTGGAGGAGGTGGGGACATCTTTGACTGCGTTTGTGAGTGGACAGAGCTCTCTGCCGTGTTTTGGCATCTGGAAAAGGTATTAACGTCTATTGTGGAGAGGGGGCAGGACTTAATCCATTTGTGGAATATGAGAAATCACTGAGATTAACTTTAAGAGAAGAAGTTTTGCAGCCCTTTTTGTCCGATGGGGTCTGTTGTACCTCCCCTTGAACAGAGTGGCCTTCTCCATCACACTTGGGAGGAGAATTGGAAAGACTGGAGACCTGTAGGATAGGGAATGAACATTTGAAACTTCTCTGGAAACTCTGTTGGACAGCAAGCTGATCACCCAGAAGAGTGGACAATACTGAGACCTCAGGGAAGGAGAGACTGCCACTTCTCCACACTTGTGTCCACATCCCTAGCCAAAGAGGAAACTGCAGAGTTCCATGGGACACATGAATATAGGAACAGTCAAGCTGCAGGAGCCCTGCTGTCCGAACTGCATGTGGTTCTGTACTGGCACAAACAGTATTCTACACCCATACCTCGTGTGGGGCAGGGTATTCTTAGACATCAGAGGGGCAGAAACCTCTGAGAACTCTGCCCACATTCCTGATTCAAGAAAAAAAAAACACCTAGCTCCATCTGGGCCTCCTTTGCATAGGGACCTAGGAGCAGTCAGGTCAGGACATTTCTGCTTGCAGCCCTCATGGAAAGCTGAAAGTCAGCCCACTGAGCGCCTTCAGGCCTGAGACAAGAGTTGAATCCAACTTTGCTGCTCCAAGTGACCTGACAGGTGTACACCCAAAGCACAACTTCTCTGGGACCAGGCACATCCAGTTTCTAGCTGGCTCCTGAACCTCACTGCTCCTAGATGCTGTGAAAGAGAGCTGATCACCAAAGAGTGGGGACAATACCAAGCGTACAAGGCACAGAGCCTAATACTTTTGCCCACCATTGCCCACATCTCTGGCCCAAGACAAAACAGCATAGTGCCTCTGGACACAGGGATATAGGAGGAGTAAAGGTACTGGAGCAACATGTTCCAGATTGTGCCTGGATCTTAACTGAACTAGTCAAAAAGCTCCCTGTACCCAAATCCTGAGGGTCGGGGAACTAGACCTTCAGAGAAGCAGACACTCCAGCGAAACCAGAGGAGAATACTCTCTGCCCAGCTTCCTCACTCAAGAGGAAAACACCTTGTGCCATCTGTGACCCTCTCCTCACAGAAGGATCTAGGAGAAGTATAGAAATTTCCATCTAGTTCCCACCCAGAGGGACAGTTAAAAGCCATTGTACAGGAGAAACTGCATACTTGAGAGCAGAATACTCTGTTCCCATAACTGGGTAAAAGAAAAAAGTAAAACAGGTCTACAGCAGTCCTGACACATGGGCCTACAGGACAGTCAAGCCACTGTCAGAAAGAGCAAGACGAGCTAACTCCAGAGACAACCCGATGGCTAGAGGCAAGCACAGGAACACAAGCAACATAAATCAAGATTACTTGGGCTCATTAGTACCCAATTCTCCCATCAAAAAAACCACTGGATATCCAAACACACCAGAAAAGCAAGATCTACATTTAAATTCACCTTTTATCATGATGGTGGAGGATGATACGAAGGTCATAAATAAATCACTTAAGAAAATACAGGATGACAGAAAATAGAGAAGTAAACAAGTAGAATCCCATAAAGAGGGAACTCAAAACTACTATAAAAACTACTGGAAAACCCGCGGAACAGGAGAAGGAAATGAACAAAACCATCCAGGAGTTAAAAATGGAAATAGAAACAATAAAGAAAGCACAAAGGAAGACAACCCTAGAGATGGAAAACCAAGGAAAGAGCCAGGAGTCATAGATGTGATAATCACTAACAGGATAAAAGAGATGGAAGACATAATCAAAGGAGCAGAAGAATCTATAGAAAACATTGACACAACTGTCAAAGATAATTTAAAACAAAAAAAGCTCCTAGCCCAAAACATAAACGAAATAAAGGACACAAGAAGAAGCTCAAACCTTAGGATAACAGGCATAGAAGAGTGTGAAGACTGCCAACGTCAAGGGACAGTAATGTCTTCAACAAAATTAAGGAAGAAAACTTCCCCAATCTGAAGAAAGAGATGTCCACAAACATACACAAAGCCTACAGAACTCCAAAGAGATTGGACCAGAAAATGATATCCTCCCATCAAATAATAGTCAAAATGCCAAATGCACAAAACAAATAAAAATATTAAAAGTAGTAAGGGAAAGGTTAAATAACATATAAAGGCAAAACTATCAGAATTACCCCAGAATTATCACTAAAGATTATGAAAGACAGAAGATCCTAGACAAATGTCATACAGACACTAAGAGAACACAAATACCAGCCCAGGTACTGTATCCAGCACAACTCTCAATTAACATAGATGGATAAACCAAGATATTCCATGAGAAAATTAAATTTATACAATATCTTTCTACAAATCCAGTAATACAAAAGACACTAACTGGCATGCCACGACATATGGAGGAAAGTAAAATCACAGATAAAGCAAGAAATTAATCTTCTCACAACAAAACAAAGAGAAGCACACAAACATAAATTAATTATGAAAATCAGAGAAAATGACCATCACTATTCATTAATATCTCTTAACTTCAATGGACTCAATTCCCCACTAAAAGACACAGATTGACAAACTAGGTATGTAAGGAGGACCCTGCATTTTGCACTGTAGGAAACACACTTCAGAGACAAAGATGGACACTACCTCAGAGTAAACAGCTGGAAAAAAAACTTTCCAAGCAAATGGTCTGAAGATGCAAGCTGGAGTAGCAATTCTAATATTATATAAATTCTACATTACCAAAAGTCGTCAAAAAGCATAAGGAAGGACACTTCATATTCATCAAAGGAAAAATCCAAAAAGATGAAATGAAAACAAATATCTGTGCTCCAAATACAAGGACACCTACATATATAAAAGAAACCTTACTAAAGCTCAAAGAACATATTGCACCGCAAATAATAAGAGCAAGAGATTTAAACTCCCTACTCTCATCACTAGACAGATCACGGAAACAGAAGTTAAACAGAAACATAGACAGACTAGCAGAAGTTATGAACCAAATGGACTTAACAGATATTTTAGAACATTCTATCATAAAATAAATGATATAACTTCTTCTCACCACTTCATGGCACTTTCTCCAAAAGTGATCATATAATCACTCTAAAAGCAGGCCTCAAAGGATACAGAAGGATAGAAAGAGTCCAATGCATCCTATCAGACTACTGTGGACTAAGGATTTTCTTCAATAACTATTAGGAAAGAACACCCACATATACATGGAAATTGAACAATGCTCTACTTAATGATAACTTTGTCATGGAAGAAATGAAGAAAGAAATTAAAGACTTCTTAGTATTTAATGCAAATGAAGGTACAATATACCCAAACTTTTGGGACGCACTATAAGCTGTGCTAAGGGGAAAACTCATACCTCTCAGTGCCTGCAGAAAGAAACAGGAGAGAGCATACATCAGCAGCTTGACAGCACACCTAAAAGCTCTAAAACACAAAGAAGCAAATATGCGCTGGAGTAGTAGAAGTCAGGAAATAATCAAACTCACAGCTGAAATGAACCAAGTAGAAAAAAGGGGACCATACAAAGAATGAACAGAAGCAAAAGCTGGTTCTTTGAGAAAATCAACAGGATACATTAACCCATAGCCAGACTAACCAGAGAGCACACAGTGTGTGTCCAAAGTAACAAAATCAGAAATGAATAGAGGGACATAACAACAGAATAAGACCAATTTAAAAAAGTAATCAGATCGTCCAACAGAAGCCGATATTCAACAAAACTTGAAAATCTGGAGAAAAAGGACAATTTTCTAGACAAATGCCAGGTACCAAAGCTAAATTAGTAACAGAAAAACTGTTTAAACAACCAATAACTGCTAAAGAAATATAAGCAACCACTAAAAGTCTCACAACCAAAAAGAGTCCAGGATCAGATATGTTTAGTGCAGAAATCCATCCAAAATTCATAGAAAATTTCATACCAATAGTGTTCAAACTATTTCAAAAAATAAAAACAGATGGATCACTACCGAATACCTTTTATGAAGCCACAATTTCTCTTATACCTAAACCACACAAAAACCCTACAAAAAAGGAGAACTTCAGTCCAATTTCCCTTATGAATATCAATGCAAATTACTCGATAAAAGTCTTGCAAACCAAGTCCAAGAACATATCAAAACATTCATCCATCATGATCAAGTAGGTTTTATCCCAGGCATGCAGGGATGGTATTGTATATGGAAACCATGAACGTAATCCATTATATAATCACACTCAAAGATAAAAACCCAATGATCCTTACATTAGATGCTGAGAGAGCATTTGCCAAAATTGAACACAGCTTAATGGTAAAAGTCCTGGAAAATACAGGTATGTAAGGCACATACCTAAACATATACAGCAAATCCATAGCTAACATTAAACTAAGTGGAGAGAAACTTAAAGCAATCACACTGAAATCAGGGACTAGACCAGTCTGCCTACTCTCTCACGACTTATTCATAATACTTCTTGACATTTTATCCAGAGCAAGCAGACACTGAAGGAGGTCATAGGGATATAGATTGGAAAGGAAGAAGTCAAAATAACACTGTTTGTAGTTGATATGATAGTATACTTAGTGACCTCAAAAGTACCACCAGAGAATTACTAAGTCTGATAAACAATTTCAGCAAAGTGGCTGGGTATAAAAATAATTCTGCACAAAAGCTAAACAAGCAGAGAAAGAAACTAGGGATATGACATCATTCACAATAGCCCCAAATAATATAAACCATCTCAGGGTGACTTTATCCATGGATGTAAAATATCTGTATAAGAAGAAATTCAAATCTCTGAAGAAACTGAAGAAGATTCCAGAAGATGGAAAGATCTCCCATGCTAATGGACTGGCAGGATTAATACAGTAAAAATGGCCATTATACAAAAGCAACCTACAGATTCATTCTGATCTCCATCAATATTCCAATCCAATTCTTCATAGAGTAAGACAGAAAAATTCATAAATTCATCTAGAATAACAAAAAACACAGAATAGCTAAAACTGTCCTCAACAATAAAAGGACTTCTCTGGGAATCACTATCCCTGAACTCAATCAGTATTACAGAGCAGCAGTGATAAAAAGTGTAGGGCATTGAGACAGAGCCAGGCAAATAAACCAGTGAAATAGAATTGAAGACCCAGAAATGTACCCATACACCCATGGTCACTTAATTTTTGAGAAAGAAGCCAAAACCGTCCAATGGAAAAAAAAGATAGCATTTTCAGCAAGTGGTGCTGGTTCAACAGGAGGTCAGCATGTAGAAGAAGGCAAGTTGAGCCATTCTTACTGCCCTGTAGAAACCTTTAGTCCAACTGGATCAAGGACCTCCACATCAAACCAGATAAACTCAAACTAATAGAAGAAAATTGGGGAAACATCTCGAACACATGGGCACTGGAGAATATTTCCTGAAGAAAACAGCAATGGCTCATCCTCTAAGATCAAGAATCAACAAATGTGATCTAATAAAACTACAAAGCTTCTGTATGGCAGAGAACACTCTTCTCAGGACAAAATGGCAAACAACAGATTGGAAAAAGATCTTTACCAATCCTACAAACAGTACAGGGCTTATATCCAAAATATACAAAGAAATCATGAATTTAGACTACAGGGAGACAAAGAACCCTATTGAAAAATGGGGTTCAGAGCAAAACAAAGAATTAACAGCTGAAGAATATCAAATGGCAGAGAAACACTTAAAGAAAAGTTCAACATCTTTAGTCAAAAGGGAAATGCAAATCAAAGCAACCCTGAGATTACACCTTATACCATTCAGAATGGCTAACATGTAAACTCAGGTGATAAAAGATGCTGACGAGGAAGTAGAGAAAGAGGAACTCTCCTCCATTGCTGGTAGGATTGCAGACTGGTACAACCATTCTGGAAATCAATCTGGAGGTTCCTCAGAAAATTGGACATTGAACTACCTGAGGATCCAGCTATACCCCTCTTGGGCATATAGCCAAAAGATGCCCCAACATATAAAAAAGACACATGCTCTACTATGTTCATAGCAGGCTTAGTTATAATAGCCAGAAGCTGGAAAGAAACCAGATGCCTTCAACCGAGGAATCGATACAGAAAATGTGGTACATCTACACAATGGAATATTTCTCAGCTATCAAAAACAATAACTTTATGAATTTCATAGGCAAATGGATGGAACTAGAAAATAACATCCTGAGTGAGGTAACCCAATCACATAAAAACACACATAGTATGCACTCATTGGTAATTGGCTATTAGCCGAAAGGCTTGAATTACCCTAGATGCACAGAACACATGAATCTCAAGAAGGATTACCAAAATGTGAATCCTTCACTCCTTCTAAATACCATTGTCAGTGAATAGTGAGGCAAAGTTTAGAACAGAGGCTGAAGGAACACCCATTCAGACCCTGCCCCACAAGCAGCCCATATATATACAACCACTGAACTAGATAAGATGGATGAAGCAAAGAAGTGCAGGCTGACAGGAACTGGATGTAGATCTCTCCTGAGAGACACAGCAAGAATACAGCAAATACGTGGGCAAATGTCAGCAGCAAATGACTGAACTGAGAACTCGACCCTCTCTGAAGGAATCAGAGCAAGGCCTGAAAGAGGTGAATGGGATTGAGACCCCATATGAACAAAAATACCAACCAACCAGAGATTCCAGAGACTAAGCTACTACCAAAGGCTATATACATGAACTGACCCTGGGCTCCAAATTCATAGGTATCAGTGAATGCCTATTAGGGGCACCAGGGTAAGGGGAAGTCGTTGGTCCTCCCAAGACTGAACCCCCAGTGAATGGGATTGTTTGGGAGAGGACAGTAATGTGGGGTTGGATCGGGAGAGAAATACATCTATAGAAGAGGAGTGGGAGGTGCTAGGGAGATGTTAGCCTGGAAACCAGGAAAGAGAATAACATTTGAAATGTAAATAAGAAATACCTAATTGAATAAAGACGGAAGAAAAAGAGACACTCCTTCTGGAATAGGAGAATGTATGATTTCTTTTCAGGATCTGTGGGAAGACTTTGACCACCAGGGCAAATTTGGAATGACCATAGATCCTTGGAAACATTTGGAAAGTTCCAGAAACTTCTGGAAAAGTGGAAGATCCAAGATCTCTATGGCAAGAGGGGAAGGATGCTGTGAACCTGGAATGTATAGGGAAATTACCTGTCCCAGTTTGCCAGTAGGTCCTAGGTAGTAAATAATATGTTTAATTTTCTGAGGAACCTCCAGCCTGGTTTCCAGAGTGATTTTAAGAGCTTGCAATTTCAACAATGACAGAGTGTTCCTTTCTGTCTACAACATTGCCAGAGTGTGTTGTCAAGTGACTTTTTATCTTAGCCATTCTGAAGGGTATGAGGTAGACTCTCAGGGTTGTTTTGATTTGCATTTCTCCAAGGACTAAGGATGTTGAACATTTCTTTAGGTGCTTCTCAGCCATTCAGTATTCATCAGTTGAGAATTTTTTGTTTAGAAGTGTAGCTTATTATTATTTAGGGTTATCAGATTCTCTGGAGGATAGCTTTTTGAGTTTTTGTATATATTGGATATTAGTGCTCCATCGGATATAGGATTGGTAAAGATCTTTTCCCAATCTCTTAGTTGCTGTATGGAAGTAATGTCATTGTCCTTTAGGCCTTACAAAAACTTTGAAATTTTATGAAGTTCCATTTTTCAATTTTTGATCTTAGAACAAAAGCCTTTGGTGTTCTATTCAGGAAATTTTCCCCAGTACCAATGTGTTCAAGGCTTTTCCCTGCTTTTTCATTAGTTAGTTTCAGTGTATCTGGTTTTATGTGGTGGTCTTTAATACTCTTTTACTTGAGCTTTGTACACAGAGATAAGAATGGATTGATTTGCATTCTTCTACATTCTGCCCCTTTTTTCCAGTGGATGGTTTTAGATCCTTTGTCAATTTTCAAGTGGCCTTAGCTGTGAGGTTTCATTTCTACATCTTCATTTCTATTCCATTGATCTACCTGCCTGTCTCAATACCAATAAAATACAGTTTTTCATCACCATTGCTCTGTATTACAACTGTAACTCAGGGATGGTGATTTCCCCAAAATGCTTTTATTTTTCAGAATAGTTTTTCTATCTTGGGATTTATTTTATTCCAAAAAAAATTTGCAAACTGCCATTTCTGTCTGTGAAGAATTGAGTTGGAATATTGATGGGGATTGCATTGAATCTGTAGGATTCTTTTGGCAAAATGGCCATTTATACAATATTAATCCCGCCAATACACGAACATGGGAGATCTTTATGATTTCTGAGATCTTCAATTAATTTATTCAGAGACTTGTGTTATTGTCATATATATCTTTCACTTGCTTGGTTAGAGTCACAATGAAGTATTTTATATGCTTTCTGACTATTGTCAAGGGTGTCACTTCCATAATTTCTTTCTCATCCTATTTCTCTTTTGAGTAGAGGAAAGCTACTTATTTGTTTAAATCTATTTTATACTCTGCCACTTTGCTAAAGTTGTTTATCACTTGTAGAATTTGTGGGGTCACTTAAATATACTACCACATCATCTGCATATAGTGACATTTTGAATACTTCATTTGCAATATGTGTCTCTTTACCTCCATTTGTTGTCTAATTACTCTGGCTAGGACTTCAAATACTACATTGAAAAGGTAGAGAGAGAGAGGGTGTCCTTGTCTAGTTCCTGATTTAGTGGAATTGCATTAAGTTTCTCTCCATTTAGTTTGTTTTTAGCTACTGATTTGCTGTATATTGCTCTTACTGTGCTTCAGTATGGTACTTGAATTTCTGATATTTCCAAGGCTTTTAACATGAAGGGGTAGATTCTATAAAATGCTTTCTCAGCATCTAATGAGATGAATGTTTGCTTTGTTTTCTTTGAATTTGCTTTTGTAGTGGGATTAGGTTGATTAGTGATTAGGTTCTGTATATTGAACCATCCCTGTATCTCCAGGATGAAGCCTATTGATCATGATGGATCATTTTTTTGATGTGTCCTTGGATTCGCTTGCAAGAAATTTACTGAGAATTTTTGCAGGGATATTCATGAATAAATTGTTCTGAAATTCTCTTTCTTTGTTGGGTCTTTGTTTGCTTTAGTTATACGTATAACTGTGGCATCAGAGAAGGAATTGTGTAGTGTTCCTTCTATTTCTAGTTTGTGGAATAGTTTGTAGAATATTGGTATTAGATATTCTATGAAGGTCTGAGAGAATTCTGTCCTAAACCTTTCGGGTTCTGGGATCTTTTGTTTGGGAGATATTTAATGACTGCTTCTACTACTTTACATGTTATGGGAGTGTTTACATGGTTTCTCTGATCGTGATTCTACATTGGTACCTTGTATCTGTTTAGAAAATTATCTATTGGATCCTTACTTTCACATTTTGTTAAGGGTAGGCTTTTATAGTAGGATCTGATAAATTTTTGAGTTTCCTCACTTTCTATGGTTATATCTCTATTTCACTTCTGATTTTGTTATTTTTAATTTGAATACTAAGGATTCACCTATCTTCTGAATTTTTCAAAGAACCAGCTCCTGGTTTTGTTGATAATTTATATAATTCCTATTGTTTCTACTTGTTTGATTCAGTCCGGAGTTTCATTATTTCCTGCTGTCTTGTCCTTTTGTTGCATTTGTGTTTTGATTGGTTATGAGATTTCAGGTATTCTGTCAAACTGCTAGTGTATCATAGCTCCTGTTTCTTTGTGGAGGCTCTCAGAGCTATGAGTTTTCCTCTTAGCATTGCTTTTTTGTGTTCCCAAGTTATGCCTTCATTGTCATTAAATTCTAAAAATCTTTAATTTTTTATCTTTTTTTCTTCCTTGAGCAAGATCTCATCGAGTAAATCATTCTTCAGCTACCATGCATATGTGAGTCTTTGGTTGTTCTTGTTGTTAATGAAGACCATTCTTAGTCTCTAGTGATATCATAGGATGCATGGGAACAATTCAATCTTCTTGTATTTGTTGAGGCCTGTTTTGTGATGGATCATATTGTCAGTTTTGGAGAAGGTACCATGTAGGACTGAGAAGAAAGTGTCAGGAGCCATAACAGGACAAGGTAATTACTAGCAGGTGACCATACTGAGATAGACATCTTCCGATTATTTTATAATCCACAACTGGTTTCCCCTTATTAAACAAGGCTGTAAGTTATTCATTTTGGGAAAGTTTCGTGCTATTGAAATGCTATTCCTGTTGTTATTATTAGACATATATAACAATAATTAAGTAAGGACACACCACTTTGGAGGAGATCTCTGCAGTCCTACAAAGTTGTACTGTCCCGTAGTGATGCTATACAGACAAATAGATGTATCTTTATTCTTAATAATGATTCTACAATAATTCCTAAAATTATATCAATGGGCATTTAGCCTTTTATAGTGGGACTGCTTTAAGTCTCTTTCTAATAGTCAAAATTGCAGTGACAACTCTGCCAGTCTCCCAGGTGTCACCAGATAATTCTTCTGAGAGAGTAAACAGACTTTTTCCTACTCAGAACACATTCCAAGAGGTTGCAAAACAGTTATCAAGAGTCATAAAAAGAGAACAAACAATTTGTTACAGGGGCAAGGTCAGAGGATAAGATTGACTGAGTTTATCTCTAAATAACTTCGCTATCAACTATGATTTTGGATCTTCAGTGAACCTGTAGAGCTGACACTGGTGATGAATGTTTAGCCAGATAATTACTCCTGATGGATATTCATGTAAACATTCTCGGTTGTAAACTTGTATATCAATTTATGCTTTAATCTTTCGTATGAACTTGCAATGAACTTTGTAACAGGTGATCATGTATTCTGAAAGATGTTTAGGTGCTGAGGACAAAGAGAAGACACACAAAAGGACTGAGAGAGAAGGACTGAACTTGAAGGATAGAGACAGATGGACTGGGCGGGATAGTGGCTGAGCTGAAAAGTCCAGTTTGAGATAAGGAGAACTGAGCTAAGGAGAACTGAGCCAAAAATATCTAGGCTGAGAAGAATTGTAGAGAAGAATAATGTATGTAACATAAGAGTGCAATCTGCATAATGCAGAGGAAAAGAGGAAAAAAGAAGAAGCTGGAAAGAACAGAAGATGCAGGCAGGTTTGTACTTATCATGGGCAATAAAAGGTCATTTCTTAGTACTAATGCAGGCTTAGTCTTGTTAAAAGGAAAAAGCCTTTTCTCTTACAAACTTGGGTTTATTTCACTTACATTAAAAGGGTAGAAGCGATTTCTTTCTCTCTGTAATAAAGATTGGAGTTCATCTTTCTGCACTGGTCATTGATCTTTTGCTCCATATGCATATGTAAGTATGGATGTCTGTGTAAGTATGTAATTATGAGAATGTAAACAAATGTGTGTGTGTAAGAATGTAATTGTGAGATTGCATGTAAGTTGAGCCGAGCTGAATTTGAGAGGAAATGTATCAATGCACATTTATTGAATCCGGGTGTGAAATTATATGTTTATGCATATTTGACTATGTAAAAGTTTTTACTTCTGTAACTGCTATGCACTTCTCATGGTTTAATAGAAGTTTATTGCTCCAAGCTTCTCCCTAGCCTGACAAGCAAGAATCATAAGGACAAAAGGGAAAAAGCTCCAGCAAGTAATCCTTTACTTTATCTCCTGGTGTTTTAGAATGAGGTGGTAAGTGCCAGAGACTGCAGTTTCTGGTCTCAGAAGGCAGAACAGTTACAGTAGCAAAGCATAGTGACTTTAGACATAGATAAGTAAATCAGGTACACTAACATTGTAAGTTAGACTTAGATAAGTAAACTTATTATTATACACCAACCCTAAATACCTTGTAAGACAAAATCTTACCACATATATCGAAGGACAAATTCTTACCCTCTGCTAACACTCTTCCTCCTCAGCTGCCTCAAGAAGAACCAACAGGAGAAAGAAGATCATTCTTAGGGCTGGCCCATGGCAAGGAGGTATTATTTGTTTTAGGATGAAATGTTGTATTGACATTTGGTTAAATACATTTTGTTCATACCTTGTAAGTTTCATTGTGTCTTCGCTTAGTTTCTCTTTCCATGATCTGTCCATTTATGAGAGTGGGGTATTGAAGTCTCCAACTATTATTGTATATGGTATAATGTATGCTTTGAGCTTTAGTAAAGTTTCTTTGATGAACGTGTATGCCCTTCAATTTGTAACATAGTTATTCAGTACTGAGTTTTTCAAGGTATATTTTTCGTTTGATGAGTATGAAATGTCCTTTATTACCTTTTTTCACAACTTTTGCTTGA
The DNA here is from genome assembly GCF_021556685.1 of Rattus norvegicus. Taxonomy (NCBI): domain Eukaryota; kingdom Metazoa; phylum Chordata; class Mammalia; order Rodentia; family Muridae; genus Rattus; species Rattus norvegicus. Next base: position 11,950,879 of record NC_141555.1, read on the forward strand.
AAGTATCTTTCATTTGATATTAGAATGGTTATGCCAGGTTCGTTGTTGGGAACACTTGCTGGGAAATGGCTTTCCCGACTTTCATTATGAGGAAGTATTTGTTTTTGCCATTGAATTGTGTTTACTTTATGCAGCAAAATGCTGGGATATATATATATATATATATATATATATATGTATGTTAGTGTGTTAGTGTGTGTGTGTTTTTTTTTTATGTAGAATTGAGTCCTTTGTTGTTCAGTGATATTTGGAACCAATTGTTGGTTTTCTCTATTAATTTTTTTTTGTTAGATGTCAAAATATGTTTCTGTGGCTATCTTCTTTAACTTCTTTTGTGTTTTTTCAAAGTAGATTATTTTCTTGCTTTGTGTGGGGTGTAGTTTCCGTCCTTGTGCTGTAATTTTAGATCTATTATCTTTTGAAGGACTGGATTTGTTGAAATATATTTTGTAAATTTGCTATTCTCGTGGCTTATCTTGGTATCTCCATCTATGTAATTGAGAGTTTTTATCTTAGCATGGGCTGACATTTTTGTTCCATCTCTCGTCGTCTCATTACCTCTGGGGTTAGCTGGTTTTACTCTCTCTGACAATGGATTGATCCTCCTGTAAGCCTGTGTGTCAGCACTCCAGGGAGACAAGCTCCTCTGAAGGAGCTTGTGTACCAAGAGCTGTGGATAAGGTTCAGCTACAAGGAATAGATAGAAAACAATAGTATCCTGTAACAGACTGTCCCTCTGTTCCTGGGTCTTGAGGGCTATAGGCAGTTCCCTCTGAAAAGTGGTAGTCTCTCCTGTGATCTTGAGTGTGTCAGCACTCCTGGAAGTCCAGCCATTTCCTGATGGGATCTGAGGACAGAAAGATGTGATACAGGTTCAGCTCTGGAAACACACCTTTGGGTCCTCTTGGTTTTTAAACTTTCACTGAAGCAGCTCACAAATGAAATTTGACTCTGTGACCAAGAAGCCCCTAGGAATGATCATCTCTTTGTATCTTTAGAGATGGGACCTCAAATGAGTGGCACCTGGAATTTTTACATGGGTGCTATGAATTAAAATTAGGTATCTTATTCTCTCATATCAAATGTATTCCTAGCTGAGATAATTGCTCAGTCAGCAAAGTATTGCTGTTGAATTTGAAATAGACTATCGTTGACAAATTAAAATGTTTAGGCAATGTTATCTAGGTCATTGAATTGTAATATATTTATGAACTCACATAATTACTTCATGATGGTTTATCCAATTCATGGAATGCATATTCATTAAAATGAAGAATAATATAAAGTTTATTTTTACAACTTACTGAATCATGTAACAAATAATAAACCTCCATTAATGTACCAGGCTCATAATATTGATATAGATTAGGAATGAATAAAAAGTATTATGAGCTTTCTTTTATAAAAATTGGATTATGATATAAGAAAAAAGAAAGAAGTGAATGCATAAACCAGTGTGATGGAGTTGATTGTATGCAAATAATTGAAGAATCTATCTTAGAAATAAGGTCATGGAGATTGTCCTAAGGAAGTGACAGTTAAGTTAAATTAGATGAAAAATAATTGAACTCTATTTTGGGCAATATTATAATAAATATAAGGTCAAGAAAAGGAAAAGAGCTTGACATGTACAAAAGTAAATGTGAAAGTAGTTTGTAAACATTAAGTGATGGAAGAGAGGACCAAAAAAGCTGAAGCTTAGGCAAATAAAACATATGGGCTTACAGAAACAAAATAAAAGAGATATAAATTTTTATTTATGGAAAATGTCTTAGAAATCATTGTATAGTTTTAAATAAGTTTGTTTAACTCACTATGTATATGGGAAGGGACTCTGGTTACTTATGTATTATGAAATGATACAGAGAATGATTTGAAGGATGTTTTTGAAGTCAATCTGGAAGTAGTGTCAGTGATAATGAAAAAGATTCATAATAGAGAGCTACATTGCAAATTTATGTGTTTGGTAGTAGACTGACTATGAGGAGGGCAGGAAGAAAAGAAAGACAATGTCTTGTTTTGAGCAAATGAAAAGATGTTGGAGTTATTTACTGTGATGTGGAATATTTCATGATAAGTGTATTTAGGAGAATTTTAAAGGAATATATTTTAGATCGATTTACCTGAAGATGGTTGAGAGAACGTCTAACTCACTAGAAATTACTATTTACTGTTCAAGGTTTGGTGATTTAAGCCATTACTCAGACCATGAACTAATAGCTGTTATATAACAAAAATTTTACATTAATAGATGTATTTTTCACGTTATATCTGGTAGTTCTTATTTCATTAAGAGCAAACCTATGCTTACATTACATGCTTGTTTAGTATATGCAGACAAATAATTTGCCCATTTACTTACTAAAATTTGGATTGCAATTAGCATTTAATCCAACTTTATGGGAGCTGACACAGTTCGATAAGAATATAATAGCTCATGAATGTGAATTTCACAGAAAGAAGTCCTTTGCCCATATTTTGCAAAGCTACAAACTCTAGAAGAGTAACAATATATAATAAAAATCTAGCTCTTCTACATTATCTTTTTAGTATTTTAGGTTGTTTTAATAATCATCCAAAAATTCCTTATCCATATGATTTTGAAGTATATCCAGTACTATTAAACATATGCACAGCATTTTAAAACTACGAATAATATATGCATTCAGAAAATTTTCATCAAATGAGCCAGAAAATCTTCATGACGTCAACACAACATAGCCATTGAGAACAGAATAACCCACAAATAAGGAAATGCAGAAAGTGAGTGACACACGAAAAATTCTTTGTTCTAAATTTAACAGTCATGGTAGTTTTGGTATAGAGCTTTGAAAGTAGAATAAATGACAGGAAGAAAAATACTGAAGAAGAGTATTTAAATGAATTTTTACTAAATAAAAGAAAACAGTATATCTGAAGGCAAGCTACATTTAACAAAATGACCCTGATCTTCTGCCACTATTTATTCAATGCTTTGGTTTTTGTTCCTATATTATGTTCCAGAAACATATCAATGTTTCTCGTTATTCTTAAATAAATGAGCATGCAGTTCAGCTGATTTAATATTCCACATTATCTTAATTTTCTTCTGTATCTTTAGATATTAAAATTATAGAGAATTATTTTGACTAGAATAAAATTTTATTTTTCTTTTTCATATGAGAGAAGCAATTATTTACAGAGAATGGATTCCTGATATTTTCTAAATAATGTCAATAGAGGTTTAAATACATATGTGTGTGTGTATATATATATATATATATATATATATATATGTATATATATATATATATATATATATATATATTAGCTCAATCATTTATACCTTGTCCAAATGAAACTCATTAAATGTTACTACACATATAGAACGTAAAGGGAGTGATATATAGAAATAAAAACATCACCTATGCAGCCACAATCATCTATTATCCCCATGATGAAAGCCAATCCTAGGAAGAGAAGATTGTACAGACACATTGCAGGATAGATCAGCATCATTCAAAATGAAGATTCACCTGGAAAGTGATTTGAACTAAGTATAGTTAAGAAAAATGTAAATAAGTTTAATGTTATGAGTCCTGGTTTACCTGTCATGGTTGCCTTTTCCCTTCTTAACTTGGGCATTCACATTTCTGCTCTGTTGAATGAGACGTCTCCACCTTCTCTGCCCTCACATATTTCAGTTTGTCACATGGTCCTCAGGACATCCTTATACCTAGGGATGAATTTTTCTTCTTGGAAATTTTAAATTTTCGTATATCCTGTCTTCGGAAACAGGCTTAAAAGCAAATGGGAAGTGAGTGGCATACATACCATAACTCTTCTGTAATATTCCAGAAATGGGTTTTTTTTGAGGATGGGATACTTGAGGTGAGCAGAAAGAAATGGTGCTGCTTTATTTGAAATATTTTCTTACCCCTTCTGTGCCCCTGTAAAGGTCCCGGCCTTATCTCTCAGGCCTGGCCATGTTCCTGTCACTATTCCACTGCCTGTCTCATACAGTTCTTAATCCTAGGTCCTGCTTGCTACTCTAGGATTCATCTTGACCAGATTTAGCTCATTTTCCAGTGTTCCTACTCTGAAACATACACATTTTTTTTTCTTTTGTTTTATTTTCAAAATTTCAATGTTTATGTTGGTTTTTATTTTTCCTCTTTTATGGAAGCCATAGAGGAGAATCATTCAGGGATGTCTGTATTGATTGGAATTAGAAAATAATGAAAAAAATCTCTTTTTAAAATTACAGGACATTTTCATGTCTACGTTTTTCTCTTACATACACCTGCCATGCTAGTTTATCTTCCTGTCTTGTCCTGAGTTCTTTCATTCCATTGCTATTTGGATACTGCCTCTTAGGACTTACTCCAGAACCATGAATGCTGGCATACACAAGTAAGAGTTGATACTTCAACACTTTTCTAACGGTTTTTTCTTCCTTCTCTCTTGAGCTGTTTGAATTAATTTGGATCACTGTACTCAATAGTACAGTGCTATAGTGCTTGGGCCTTGAAAATATCTGTTTTTATTGCCTTGTCATAGTTTTACAACTCAGGTTTGGGCCTAGTTACACTTTGGAATCTTAGTCCAAGATGTTTGAGAACGTTAATAAAATCTTGTCAGGATCTAAAAATACTTTTAAATGTTTCCTTAATACATGAGGCATATAAAAACCTTTAATAAATCATGGAAAAGGCAGTCTGAGATTCTTGTTTCTGTAAAGTGCCTGAAAAACATGAAAGGGAGTAAGGTCATGGGTCGCTCACTCTTGTCATCAGATAGGGTGCTCAGATATGACTTTAGTTTTCCAGGGATTTCTGGTTAGAACACAAAGATGTCCATGGTAGTTTGCATTAACAGATTGCTTATATTAATTCCCCCTTTTGTTATTGTTTTGGTTTTCTGACTTCATTGTTACCATTAGGGCCAAAGTTCCACACTCTATGTAGATAACAGGTGAGTTCAGTCCAGCTGTTATAGTTCTGGCACACAAACAACTTTTTGGGAACAAATATTCGCCATTGAATAGTTGACAGTGATTTTAAATTCCTCCCTTGTCCTCTCTTTCTTGTAAGAACATACTTCTTAACCTCTTCTTCAATTAATTATATTTATCACCCTGTAATCCTATTATGTATCTGTGTGTATGGAAGAAAGTGTTTCTTTAAATTTTCTGTGGTTTGTGGGCTTATTCTTCCATAAAATATTTCCGAACACTACATGACTTCAGGACATTACTGGGCATTATTGTATGCTGGATCTTTGGGGGAGGGTAGTATGAAATTCATCACTGTCCTTTGTTTCAGAGATATTAATTTTTTAATAAGTAATTCATACTATACAAATAGCTAACTAACTCTTTTTTCCCCTTCCTGTATGGCTGCTGGTGTAAAAAAACTGCATTTTTTCATTGATAAACAATACTAAAATCACATGAAGACACAAACATACTTAAAGACAGAGAGTATTCACAAAGAAAAATCCATTTAAATAGAGATAAAATATAAACAAAATGAGATCAAAAGATCCATTCAGAAACCATGATATTAAAAATGTCATAATTAAACTACAAATTTCTAAGATGAGTTAATGCTAATATATATTTAAGTAAAGAGGAAAAACATTAAATGCATTGTGTGCCCAAAGAGTTCGTTCAAAATGTAGTATATAAACCAAGAATGGAATGGAGCTCTCACTTTTGCTACTATAGAGGCAAAATGGAAGGATTACTGCTAGGCTAAACCCAACCTGGATTGCATAGTGCCAAACTATCATGAAAGATGATGTTTCAAAAATACCACATAAAGAAAATATAGATAATAAAAACAAATATAAAAATAAGAAAGTATTGAACACCAGCCCTAGTCCATGGTAATCTGATAGGGTTCATGGGATTATTTCAATATTCTGGTATCTATTGAGAACTGTTTTGTGACTGAGTATACACTCAAATTTGGAGAAGTTACTTTGATTTGCAGAGAAAACAGTATATTCTATTGTTTTAGGATGAAATGTTCTTTCAATATCTGTTTAATCCATTTGGATAATAATTCTTTTATTTTTAGTGTATCAGTTTAGTTTCAGTTTCCACAAATGGTCCATTGATGAATGTCGAGTATTGCAGTCTCCCACTATTATTGTGTCGGGTGCAATATGTGCTTTGAGCCATAGTGATGTTTCTTTTGTGAATTTAGGTGCCCTAGCATTTGAAACATAATTGTTCAGAATTGATAGTTCATCTTACAATTATTTTTTCTTTGACTATTATTTGTCCTTCCATATCATTTTTGATATCTTTTGGTTGAAATTCAATTTTATTCTATGTTAGGAAGGGTATTCCATTTTGTTTCTTGGGACCAATGGCTTGGAATTTCTCTCCAGCCTTTTTCCTTGAGATACTGACTGTCTGTATAACTAAGGTATGTTTCCCCTATGCAGCAAAATGTTAGGTCCTCTTTATGTATCCAATCCATTAGTTTATAGTTTTTTATTGGAGTATTAAGTCCATTGATGATAAGAGATCATAAATAAAATGTATTGTTGTTTCCTGTTATTTTTATTGTTAGAAATGGAATTATGTTTGTGTGGCTATCATCTTTGGGTTTGTTGAAAAATTAATTCTCTACTTTTTCCTAGGGTGTAGTTTTCTTCCTTGTGTTGGAAGCTTCCAACTACTATCCAATGTAGGGTTAAATTTGTCGAAAGATATTTTGTAAATTTGACTTTGTCATGGAATATCTTGATTTCTCCATCCATTGTAGTGGAAAGTTTTACCGGATATCCTAGCCTTGAGATCCAGAAATGAGTGCAAACACCTATGGTCACTTTATCTCTGACAAAGGTGCTAAAACCATTTAATGGAAAAAAGACAGAATTTTCAAGAAATGGTGATGGATCAACTGGAGGTCAGCATATAGAAAAATCAATTATTTAAACAAACTCACAGAGTGGGGGAAGAAATGATCTTCTTGTTAGATGCTGACAAAAATGAAAACAGTCAATATGTCTACATGTTAAAAGATTTGGTACATATCATAAATTCAAAGTCATAATAAACATAGTAAAAGCAATATTACAAAAAACCAGTAGCAAACATCAACCTAAATGGAGAGAACCTTGAAGCAATTCAACAAAAATCAGGGAATAGAAATGATTGCCCAATCTCAACTTACTTCTTTAATATAGTATTGGAAATCTAATTCACAGAAATTAGACACAAAAGGAGAAGAAAGGGAATTCAAGAAGTCAAAATATCACGATTTTTACATGATACGATAGGATATTTTAGTGTCCCCAGAAATTCAACTAGAGAAGTCCTTTAGCCTATAAACAACTTCAAGAAAGTGGCTGAATATAAAATTATCTCAAACAAATCAGTACCCTTCCTGTACTTCAAGGATAAACAGGTTGAGAAGAAATTAGGGATATGACAACCTCCACATTATTCTCAAATAACAAAAAAAATATCTCAGTGTGACTCTAACCAAGCAACTAAAAGGTCTGCATGACAATAACTTCAAGTCTGTGAAGAAAAAAATTGAAGAAAATCTCAGATGGAAAGATTTTCCATCCTCATGGATTGGTAGAGTTAATATTGCAAAAATGGACAACTTGCGAAAAGCAATCAACATATTCAAGGCAATCGCCATCAAACTTCCAACTCAAATCTTCATAGAATTAGAAAGAGCAATTTGAAAACTCATTTGGAATAACAAAAGCACCATGAGAGAGAAAACTATCCTCAAAAATAAAATAACTTCCTTGGGAATAACTATCCCTTACCTCAAACTGTATAACAGAAAAAATAATGATAAAAATTTAATGGTTATGGTACAGAGACAGATACCCAGATCAATGGAATAGATTTGAAGACCCGGAAATGAAGGCACACACCAGGAACTTGATATTTGACAAAGGTGCCAAAACCATCCAACGGAAAAAAGATAGCATTTTCAAGAACATTGATGATTTGACTGGAGATTAACATGTAGAAGAATGGAAATCAATCAATTCTTATCACCGTGTACAAAGCACAAGTCAAAGTGTATCAAGGATCTCCACATAAAACCATATAACCTAACACTAATAGAAGAAAAATGTGAAAGAGTCTCTAACACTTGGGCATTGGGGAAATTTCCTGAATATAAAACCAATGGCTTATGCTCTAAGATCAAGATTTGACAAATGGAACTTCTTAAAATTGAAAAGCTTTTGCAAAGCAAAGGGCACTGTCATTAGGAAAAAGGAGCAATCAACCGATTAAGAAAAGACCTTTTCCAGTCCTACATATGATAGATGGCTAAATTCAATCTATACAAAGATTCAAGGAATTGTGCTACAGGGAATAAAATAGTCCTTTCAAAATGGTGTATAGATCTAAACAATGATTTCTTTTTTTTTCTTTTCTTTTTTTCTGAGCTGGGGATCGATCCCAGGGTCTTCTGCTTGCTAGGCAAGCACTCTACTGCTGAGCTAAATCTCCAACCCCTAAACAATGAATTCTTAACTTGGGGATATCAACATCCTTAGCAATCAGGTAAATGGAAATCAAAAAACAAAAAAATCCTGAGATTCCACAGCACACCAATTAGAATGGTTAAGATAAAAACAAATACAGTTGACAAATGATACCTAAAAGGATGTCGAGAAAGAGGAACACTTCTCCAAAGTTGTTGGGATTTCAAGCTGGTATAACCACTCTGGAAATCAGTCTGGAATTTTCTCACAAAATTGGTACTACATGAGGATCCTGCATACCACTTTTTGGGTATATACCCAAAAGATGCTTCAACATATAACAAGGACACATGATGCTATAGGTTGAAAACAACAACAACAACAACAACAACAACAACAACAACAATATATATATATATATATATATATATATATATATATATATATATATATATATATATATATATATTCCAGAAGCTGAAAATAACCCAGATGCCCCTCAACAGAGTAATGGATAAAGGAAATGTGGTACATTTACACACCTTCACTTCTAAGCTATCAAAAACAATGCTTCCAGAAAATTATTAGGATGGAACTAGAAATTATCATTCTGTGTGAGGTAAGAACACAAATAGTATACACTAGCAGGAAGTGTGTATCAACCCAAAAGTGTGGAATGCATAAGAAAGAATCCACAGGTCATATGAAGCCCAAGCAGAAAGAAGACCAAAATGTGGATGCTACATTGTATCTAAGAAGGGAGAACAAAATATTCATGGGAGGAAATACAATGATAAACAGTTAAGCAGGGACTGAAGAAAGGGTCAACCAGAAACTGCCCCATGTGGGGATCCATCCAATATGCAGCCACACAATACAGACTTTATTCCTGATGCCAACAAACACTTGCTGATAGAAGTCAGATATGTATGACTACTGAGAGGCTGTGACAGATCCCTACTGATATAAATGAGGATGGTTGCCGCTAACCAGTGGATTAAACAACGGGGTTTTAATGGAGGTGTTAGAGAAAATACTTAATGAGCTGAAGGGATTTGCAAAACCCCAGGAAGAACAACAATATTAACCAACAAGACCCCACCAGAAATTTGGGGGATTAAACAGCCCACTAGTGAGTACAGAATGAGGAACCCATGATACCACCCATCTGTGTGGCAGAGAAATGCACTGTCCAGCATGATTGTTGGAGAAGCCTTTAATCCTGTGAAGACTTGTTTCCCCAGTGTAGGGTAATGCCAGGGCATTGAGGATGAAGTGGGTGGGTGGAAATGGGAACATCGTCAAAGAAGCTGGAGGGGGGATTTATGGGAGAGACAGGAAAGGAGATAACATTTAAACTGAAATGTTTACGTAATATAAAATATATACGTATATAAAATATACATAAAATATTCAGGAAAATTATTAAATAAAAATGACATTTTGTCTCATTACACTAATAGTAAAATATCATTTCCCATTTCTGATATTGGCACAAATATGAGAGTTTGGCATTAGTTTCCTTTGGTCTCTTTTGCTTTCTATAGCCAATATGTCCCTTTTTGTTATGACTGATTTAAAAAAAACCTGTTTTTTACAATTTAAAGGAATATAGAATGAAAAAATACTGGCATCATTTGTGATTCAAAGATACTAACAATTTTACTATATTTCCCTTTACTAAAAGTTAGACAACTCCTTGAAGAAACTCTGATAGATAATATCAAAATATGTTTATAGGAATGGTACATCAAATACTTTTTGTTAATAGCATCAATCAGGAAATGGTTCTAATATTTATGCATTATCGAAGTTGATTATGGAAGAAACTGAATGTTCTTAGATTTCATAATAATGTATATAAATCATTAATTCTTAATGTTTGTTGACAGAAGGAAGTTATCAAGAAATACATATATACAATGTGGCACATGTTTCTAATATAAATAGAGAAAATTAATTATATAATTTATGAATTAAAGGTGAGCAAAAGAAAGATATATCATTGATTATACCTACAGTTGGAGTTAAGATATGATTCATGCATCCATGTATTTCTTTCTAGACATCAAATGAGACAAAATTAGTGTAGAAAAAGCTAAAACTGCAAACACCAGGTTTGGTCTAGTATACATATTTAAAAATTCCTTTTGAAAAAATACACAGAAAATATTTTCAAGGTTATATATATACCATATATAAAAATCCCCTGTGTCATAAATTATCAATAACACTCAAGCATCTTTCTCTGGTCTTATCAGATTTGAATTATCAAATATAGATATGTATGTATGTATGTGTGTATGTGTGTATGTATGTATGTATGTATGCATGTATTTATGTATACACACACAGGTACACTCACGCACACACACACAAAAAAAACACACACAATACTTCTAAAAATTTAAAACAAATTAGTAAATAATAGTCATTCAAAGAAAACTAATGAAAAAGGATGAACTAAATTTCCAGTATAATGTACTCCCAAAAGTATACTTTCTAGCATATAAAACTTTGCCTTATAATTTTTAGAAAAATAAGTATGGGACCAGTATTTGTAATCAGATCCCGTTTGGACTTATCACTCAAAATTGAAGTAGAAATTGAAATGGAGTGGGAAAAATATTAAATAACATGATTTAGCTATACTTTTTCAATTATACCAAAAAAACTGAGAAACAGTGAAATGATACAACATGTAAAATTGCTTTCTATTAAGCATTGATATCTAAATTTAGTCTTCATAGTCTATATAATAGAGAGAACTAAATCTCACAAGTTGTTTCCTGGCTTAAATACAATTATCCTGGCTTGTGAATATACCCAGGACCAATCAATACAATGAAAATGGATAGATGTTGTGTAACAAAAAGTAAAAGATATTTTATTTATTTATATAGGATAAATTTATTTTTGTAGCATTTCTTCCCATGTTTCTGTTGGATATTTTATAAATCCTCACTTTGGTGTGGTCGGGGTTTGAATTTAACTGAACATGGCTGAATATGTCAATATAGTAGAAATGAATTCTTGCGGCAGAGAATACCTATGGGTTAAACCTGGTTATAATGAAATGGTGGTCACAGTGTCCACAACCAAATAGAAGGTAAGAAACTGTGACTTTGGGTACAGGAGTCATTTTAAGATTTCACTTTGTAGTGTTGGAATAATAGTTCCATGATATCTTGAGATTGTGCAGTGAACAGGCCTTTTCTTTATTCCTGTAACAAAAGCAAAAATTTATTGTTTTCAGTTCCTTCTGAGAGCTTGCTAGGTGACTACTTCAATCAGGATCTCAGGAAGAGGGATTTAGAAGTGCAAAATATATTTTTGGTATTGGATTTCTTCTAGGTACTTTAGGGAACTAACTTCATAAGATTTGGAATATAATCAGACAAGAGCTTGTTAAAGACGTAGAAAAGCAAGGGGTGTGGTGGCACAGTCCTTTAATCTTAGCACTGGGGAGCAGAAGCAGGCAGAACTCTAAGTTCGAGGCCAGCCAGGTCTACAGACAGAGAAAGAGAGAAAGGGAGAGGCGGGGGTGGGGGGATCTGGTACTCCCAGGGATATAAAAGAAACACTGTCTCAAAAATGTTCAAGAATAAGTTTTGTATTATACAAAGAAAAAAATTCTCATTTTATTTTAGTAAGATGTTAATAATTTTATCTTGATTCTAATGAAATTTCTTAGCTATTAAATAATGTGAAGGCACCGATAATGTATGAAAAGTTGTTTTCCATCACTATTCCCATTAAACTATAAGCTGAATTTGTATTAAATAAACCTATGTAAATATACTTTGAAGGCTTTTCTGTGATTATCTAAAGGGCTTTTAAATTGTGAATTATGAATGGTGGATTTCAGGGCAATCTTGAATGGTCATCACAAAGGTGTAGAAGCATATTAACCGTACAAACGCAAATATGAAATTTTGTAAAATAAAGAATGAGAACCTTTAATTGGTTTTCCTCTAATGTAAATATCTTCTTTTTGTTGGAGTGAAGAAGGAATGATTTGAACTAATTTTGTGAGAAATACCACCTGCTTTCAGAAGATAAGAAACAGAGAAAGATAAGCAAAAACTTATGCTAATGATCAATGAACTGGGAGAGAGTACTCTATGGCACATATAGAATAATAAATTTGACCCGTCTGTTACTGGTTAGCTGGGGACTTCATTTTGCATATCTATGTACTTAAAAATGTTTTCTTTTCCCTCTTAAGTTTGTATAGTTGGTCTGAAAACTCTGGGTTTTGTGTTAAGATCTTTGCATATTTAGTGATAGTTTTGAAATATTAGTTTTATCATCAAAAGCTGTGCCTCGTACATACGTTTTTAGCTACAAAAAGAGAAGTGTCTGCTTGGGTTTTATGAAGAAAACAACTATGTTAAACATGAATTTATTTTTCTGATATATACCTTCTCCTCATGTACCATTCTTGTTGATGAAACCTTAGCAGATAGGAATGCATAGTAACCATCTTACTAGAGTTTCAGTATTTTATTGTATCTTGTTTGACATGTGCATTTCTATTAAAATGCTGACTCCTTTCTAAGTCTCTTAATTTAACTGGACAGGATTTAAAAACCTCCTAGTCTGTTGCTTATTAATATAACCGGTTTTTGGTGGTGTTATTGAATTTTATGACTGTAACTTCTTAATGTTCTTTATTTTGAAGTTTGTATATGTATATGTATATGTACATGTACATGTACATGTATATGTATATGTATATGTATATGTATATCTATATGTATATCTATATCTATATCTATATCTATATCTATATCTATATCTATATCTATATCTATATCTATATCTATATCTATATCTATATCTATATCTATATCTATATCTATATCTATATCTATATCTATACTATATCTGTATCTATATCTATATCTATATCTATATCTATATCTATATCTATATCTATCTATACTATACTATATCTATATCTATATCTATATCTATATCTATATCTATAACTATATCTATATCTATATCTATAACTATATCTATATCTATATCTATATCTATATCTATATCTATATCTATATCTATATCTATATCTATATCTATATCTATATCTATATCTATATCTATATCTATATCTATATCTATATCTATATCTATATCATCTATATCTATATCTATATCCATACATATATAGATATATAAATATATATATATATATATATATATATATATATATATATATATCCAAAGTATTTTATAAAAAGTTTAAATTTTTAGTGGAAATATCACTTAGTGATTGACAATTTTATAAGCATTCTCTAAACTACTGAATAGTCTACATTTTTAATTAGTATAAAAATATTATAAATAGTACATCATTTATTAAGTTTATCATACACTGCTCTAGTAAATATAACCACAAATATGTTAGTTATTTTTATCTTTGAAAATTTTTCTTAGTTTGTCAGTAATTAATCTTGACTTCTCTCTCTGAGCTTTCTCATCGTTATTCACAAAGAAATCTATTGTTGTTTTATTGAGAATAGTAAGGAATGTTAATTGATACATAGATACATAAGAATGTGACAATATACACAATGGTATTTCATTCACCCCTTAGAAAACTAAACTATGATGGATTCAGGAAAATAGATGTAAGTAGAAAATATACCGAGTAAGGTAACAAAGACTCAGAAAGGCAAATACCATGTTTTCTTTCTCAAATAGATCAAAAAATCTCCTCTTTACATACTTGTATTAATGTGAAGTTGTAGGTGGTTTGAGTTCATTTAACTGGAATAGGTGGCAGAGATTAGAGAGTAGGGTTTTAAACAGTGTGGTATGGAAGGTATTGAACATGTGGGATATGAATGTAGAAGTAATAATAATGAAGAGGGACTAGTATAAGTGGTGAGGGACATAGAACCAAAGGGAACAAAGAACTGAGGAAGTGAGGATGAGGTTGAATGTCTACTAACATAACATAAGGCAACCTGTTACTTTATAAGTTATGTTAAAATATATTAAAATTTAAAACTAATACCATAATGTTTAATGCTATATACATCATATTTGAGGAAAAATGCCAACAATATATTCATCTTATTTGATCTTAGTCATATTATCCATAATTATTTGGTAAAAATATCATTTGTCTGCCAAATGTATAATACCACTAAAAAAATATCCTGTGATATAATAATTCCTTATGATAGTAGAGAATTTTTATTGTTAGATCAAATTTTAAAATCTGTTATTTAATCTATTTTTTAATTTTCTTTTTACTCAAATTTGCTCCTCCTGAAATTCATTCATACTAAATTATAATTTTCAATGTTAAGATACTACTATAAAAATATGACTCAGCAGGGTTGTTGAAATTGCTCAATTATAAGTAATAATATCCATAAACTACAGGACATACTCCAGAAAGCTCATAGATACCAAGAAGATAAACAAGAAGAATGGCCCAAGTGCATATGATTTACTCTCACTTAGAACGGGGAATAAAATAGTCTAGGAGGCAGATTGAGGGAAGAAACTAGATGGGAGATGGAAGGAAGAGGAGAATGGATCCTGTGTGGGAAGGGACAGGATATATGACCCGATAGTCAGGAGAAGGAAAGGAAATCTTGAACTTTTAGAGATGAGGAGGTAGGGGAAATCTCCAGGAAGAGAAAGAGTCCTGGGATAATGGAGGTACCCACAAATCAATGGGGGTGACCTAAGCTATGACTTAAATTGGCGATATGGAACATTAAGAGGCCAACTCCTGTAGCCCGGAAGTACACCAGTAGGACAGATAAAGACACAAATACACCCACAAAACTTTCTAGGCAATATTTTTCAAGCCTAAATGAAATTCAGAACCGCATTTTCGGGTCCATGTTGTCCTTTGCTTTACTGATGGATGGTAATTTTTGCATAAAATAAGCATTGGAGAGATTATCATTTGAAGTAGGTATACAATATTTACATTGTTATATTCACACTTTAGCTGGGCCCACTTTATTGCCAATATCATTGCAAAAAATAAAATTGGAAAACAGAATTTTTGAGTACACATTCAGGAATATATTTAAAGTCCCCTTTCATAGAATGTACAATAAGAAAATGCAATACAATATTCATTCAACTAAACGTCTGGAGGGAAAGTATTGGACTTTGGGAAAAGGAGAAAACCTAGGAACATGAACTGTATGTCACAGGAATGGACCTGGGAGTAGAATTATTATCCAGAAAAATCTCCTCCACCCCATGTTCCTAGATCTTTTATACCCATGCCAAGCCCCTGACCAACATTTTCTATTACAAACATGTAAGTACTAATGTAGCAAAGAGAAGTTGCTAGCTTTAGAGATATATAGTATGTAAAGGTTTCAAGTGTGTCACAGGAGACACTCTTGGAAAGGGCACCCTCAAATCTGGCCAGTGTAAGGAAAGCTGTTCAACAGTTATACCATGGCAATTCTCAGTGAAATCTTCATTAGGCCCTCCCTGAAAATTCCCTTGTATCCTGGAAAGCACTAGATTTTCTGTGATGTCAAAATGTCATGATGACAGCAACCGCCTCTTGAATATTCTTTGAGGACCTCTAGGGTTAACTCATTGACCTCTTATTTCAGATAAACAGCCATTTGGGAGGGATATAAAGGAGAAGGAAGCTGGCATTCTGTCTTTGTATTAAAAAAAAGGAAGAAATAAGTGGTCCATGGGAAAGCTCGGTGTGTCTTGGGTAGGGATTGTGTGGATTCTCTTCAGAGATAGCCTTGATCTGAGCCTTCCACACATGGGAATCAGGAACTGCGATCTTCTCAGAATCATCTGGCCTTACCTTCTTGATATGGTTCCTGGAAGTCAGAGAGTTTATATAATCAATTTCTTCATTCCGAAAGCCAGTTTGTGGGAATGGCAGAGTAGTTCTCCTCAGAGCTCATGGCTTTTACTCCTTTTGCCCTGAAGAAAAATGTCCAAAGAAACAAAGGAAAGATAAGTATTGTTTCCTCAGCTCAGTGTAAAAGCCTCCATGCTTTGGATACCTATAGTACAATTTGTGTCCGACACTGATATCTGGGAGAGAAGAGACTAGTTGAGACTTCATCATCTCAATCTTTCCACTAGTTTTACTCTGACTACCACTTCAGATTTATGAGACCATATGTGTGAATACTTGGCAGCTATTTCTTTCTTTTACAAATTTCATTTTTTTATTTTTTAGCAAATTTTATTGCTTTTTTTAACTGGATGTTTCTATATTTACATTTCAAATATAATTTCCTTTCCCAGTTTACTGCCCATAAGATCCTTACCCATTCCCATTTACTTATTCTCTAACCAGCTTTTCTCCTGTATGACGTTCCCTTGAACTGAAAGATGTACAAGGAAGGACAAGGGTTTTATTTCCAATGCTTCCCAAAAAGGCCATCCTTTGTCACATATGCACTTGGAGGCATAGCTCAGTCCATGAACTTTTTTTGTATATTGGTTTAGTACGAGAAAGCTCTGGTTAATTGGCAATGTTGTTCTTATGGGGTTGAAATTACCTTCAGCTCTTCTAATCCTTTTTCAAAGTTTACCAAGAACGGGTCCATTTTCAGTTCACTGGTTTGCTACTAGCATTCACTTCTGTATTTGACATGCTGTATCTGTGTCTCTCAGGAAATATCTTTTTCCGGTTCCTGGCAGAATGCACTGCTTACCTTCATCAATCTTATCTAGTTTTGTTGGCTGATGAATACATATGATTTTGGTGGCTCCTACACCTATCAAGTTAAGTGGAATGTTAACATGGATCCTGGCCAACTATGTCAATAATGTAGAATTCACGAATGACAATTTCAAATAGACTCCCTCCTGTTTTTATGAACCTATTGAAGTACATGTTTAACTGCTCCTCAAGCCACGTTTTTCCTTGCACATCATCCAGTATCTTAATTTGGCCTAAGAAAAGAATCATGGTAAAACATCCTAAACTCTCAAGTCTGGACTTGGGAACACTGGAAGCTACATATTGTAGTACTGATATCAAATGGGACAAGAAACCGAATTCAACAGTCCACGTTGTCTTTGCTTTCCTGATGTTTGGTAATGTTTCGATAAAATAAGGTATTGGTAGTTTATCATTTGAAGTAGGTACACAGAATTTACACTGTTATACTCACTCTATAGCTGGGCCACCTTTGTGACATAAATCATTGCAGAGAATGGAATTGGAAAAGAAAATTTTTGAGTACACACTGAGGAATATTTACAAAGTCCATTGTCCCGCCCACCTTTGACCAGCAAAGTAGACATGACCAATGAAGATCTTCTTCAAGCAGTTTTACTCAGGAACATTGATACAATCTTCTGACCACAATGAACCCACACACCACACTTAAATAGCTAGCGCTGTCCAATCCCAGCAAGCTACGTGAGTCATGCACATAGGCTGTCACTATGTGGAAGCTAGCAGGCCAGGCAGGCATAGCCAAATAAGGAATAGTTTACTAAAAGGAGAGCTTACCATTGGGAAGGTGGAAGGCAGAAACCAGCGCCAACTTTGAGGCCTGGCACGTCGCAGCTGCCTACAGTTGCTTTTCAAGGAATTTACAATAAGAAATGGAAATACAATATTCATTAAATTCAAGGTCTATAGGGAAAATACTAGACTTTGGGAAACAGAGAAAACCTAGAAAATTGAAATGTATTTCACAGGAAAAAACCTGTGACATAGAGAATAAAAATATTCTCTAGAAGAATCTACTACACTCCGTGTTCCTAAATCTTTACTACCCATGCCAAGCCCCTGTCTAAATTTCTCCATTCGGAACATGTAACCACTAGTGAAGCAGAGAGAAGTCTCTAGCTTTACAGAGATGGGTTATGTATAGGTTTCCACTATGTCACAGGAGACATACCTGGAAATTGCAAACTCGAATATGGTCAATGTAAGAAAAGGTGTTCACCAGGTAGGTCACAGCTGTTCTCAGTGACATCATCATTAGGCCCTCTCTGAAAACTCTCTTGTAACCTGGAGAGTCCTAGATTCTTCTGTGATGTCACAACTATTGTCGTGACTGCAACTGCCTCTCCGATATTCCTTCAGTACCAATAGGTTTTACTAATATCCTCTATTCAGAGCAAATTGGGGTGTGATAACAAACAGGATAAAGAGACTGGAAATGGGGATAAGGAAGCTGGGTTTCTGTCTTGGTATAAAAAATAATGAAGAAATATGTAGTCCTTTGGAATGCTCAGTGAGTCCTTGGTTGGTGGTGAGTGGTATCGCTGAAGAGATAGCCTTAATTTGAGCTTTCCACATAAGGGAATCAGGAGCTGGGAGAATCTCAAAAGCATCTGAACTTCCCTGTTCTTATGGTTCCTGAGGGATTATATCCTTCATTTCTTTATTCCAAAAGCCAAGTGTTATGAAAGGCACAGAAGTTTTCCTGAGAGGTCATGACCTTTTCTCTTTTTGTCAAGAAGAAATGGTCCTAAGGAAGGAGGGAAAAACAAGTATTGTGTCCCTAACTCAAGGTAATCTCCTCTGTGCTTTGGACACCCATAGTGCAGTTTCTGTCTGACACTGATATTTGGGAGAGAGACGTGCTTCTAGTTGAGACTTCACCATCTCAGTCTTTTCACTAGTATTACTATGACTATGACTTCAGCTTTCCGAGTCAATAACTGTGATGACTTTGCAGATTTATTTTCTTTTATATCCTTCATTTTTTTTATATTTTAGCAAAATTAATTCCATTTTAACTAGATGTTTCTATATATACATTTAAAATACTATTTCCTTTCCCAGTTTCCTGAACATAAGTTCCATACCCATTCCATTTCCTTCTGTATCCAGCCTTTCTGCCCTATGACATTCCCTTGAACTGGTAGACAAATAGGGAGGACAAGTGACTCTCTTTCCAATGTTGCCCAAAAAGGCCATCCTCAGCCACATATCCATTTGGATCTATAGGTCATTCCATGTAATTTCTTTTTATATTGGTCTAGTACAAAAAGCTCTGGTTCATTAGTATAGTTGTTCTTAGGGGGTTGAAAGCACCCTCTGCTCTTCTAAACCTTTTTCAAAATTTACTAAAAAGACATTTGTTTTCAGTTCACTGGTTTGCTACAAGCATTCACTTCTGTATTTGACATGCTATATTTGTGTCTCTCAGTAAATATCTATATCCGGTCCCTAGCAGAATACACTTCTTACCTCCTCAATCTTATCTAGATTTGTTGACTGATGTATACATATATACTTTGGTGGCTCATACAGCAAAGTGTTTTAGTGGAATGTTATCGTGGATTCTGGACAAATATGTCAATAATGTAGAATTCACAAATGACAATTTCAATTAGACTCTCTCCTGTTTTTATGAACCTATTGAAGTAGATGTTTAACTGGTCCTCAATACTTTTTTTCCCTACCCATCATCGGGTATTTTATGTTTGGCCTTAAGAAGAATCATGGTAAATCACCCTATTCTCAATATGGTCATGCAAACAGTGGAAACTAGATAGAGTGTATTGATATCAATTGGGACTAGAGAACCGAATTCAGTACTCCATGTTGTCCTTTGCTTTCCTGATGTCTGGTAATTTTTTGTTAAAAAAATGATTTGGGAGTTTTTCATTTGAAGTAGTTACACAGTATTTACACTGTTATACTCACTCAATATCTGGGCCCCCTTTGTGACCAAAATCATTGCAGAAAATTTAATTGGAAAACAGAATTATTGAGTACACATTGAGGAATATTTACACACCCCCTTAACAAGGAATTTACAATAAGAAATTGAAATACAATATTCATTCAATTAAAGGTCTGTAGGGAAAATACTGTCCTATGGGAATCAGAAAACCTAGAAAAATAAACTGTATATCAAAGCAATGAAGCTGGGAATAAAATTATTATCTAGAAGCATCTCCTACACTCCATGCTCATAAATATTTTCTACCCATGCCAATACCCTGATTAACTTTCTCCATTCAGAACATGTAACCACTAGTCAAGCAGAGAGGAGTCTCTAGCTTCAGTGAGATGGAGTACGTAAAGGTTTCCACTTTGTTACAGGAAATGGAACTGGAAAGGTCACCCTGGAATCTGGTCACTTTAAGGAAAGCTGTTCAGCAGGTAGGCCATGGCAGTTCTCAGTGACATCACCATTAGGCCCTGCCTGAGAACTCTCTTGCAACCTGGAGAGCCCTAACTTCTTCTGTGATGTCAAAAGTGTTGTTGTGACAGCAACTGCCTCTCAGAAATCCTTCAGTAACTCTAGGGTTTACTATTTGGCCTCTAATTCAGAGTAAACAGCCATTTTGGAGAGAGAACAAAGAAGATGAAGGACTTTTTACAATTCTCAGTTAATACGTACAATTTGCTGGTCGTGTTCTTTTCTATAATTTCTTTCATTTTTTTTTATTTTTTACCAAATTTTATTCCTTATTATTAATTGGATATTTCTATATTTGTATTTCAAATGATATTTCTTTTCCCAATTTTCTGCCCATAAGATCCCTATCCAATCTCGTCCCCTTGTTCTATTACCCCCCTAACTGCCTCTTTACATTCCATTGATCTGGGAGTCAAACCCAGGGATAACAAATGGTTTCTCTTTCCATTGATGCTCAAGAAAAACATACTCTGCCACATATGCCGTTCGAACCATAATTCTGTCCAAGAACCATCTTTGAATATTGATTTAGTACCAGAAAGCTCTGGTTCATTGGCATTGTTGTTCTTATCCGTTTGAAAGCCACTTCACCTCTTGTAAACCTTTCTCAAAATCTATCAACAAGTGGTCCATTTACCATTTACTTGTTTGCCATTAGCAAATTAGTATTTTACATCTCTAGCTGTATCTCTAAGGTAAGATCTATATCTAGTTCCTGAGAGAATGCACTTCTTACCTTCTTCAATCCTATCTAGTTTTGGTGGCTGATATATATATATATATATATATATATATATATATATATATATATATATATATATATATATAATGATGGCTCCTACAGTTATGATGGAAGGTGGAATTTTAACATTGATTCTGTTCAAGTAGGTCAAGAATGCAGAATCCACAAATGACAATGCCAAATAGGCTCCCTCCTGTACTTATGAAGGTATTGAAGTTGACAATTCACTGGTCCTCAAGCCATTTTTTTCCCTGCCCATCCTCCTGCATCTTATGTGTGGCCTTAAGAAAGAATACAAAACCCACAAATCTGGCCCTGGAACACTGGAAGGTAGATACTGTAGTGCTGATATCAAAAGGGAATAGAAAGGAATTCTATACACCATGTGGTCTTTTGCTTTACTGATGTCTGAAAAATTTTTAATAAAATAAGGATTTGGGAGTTTATCATTTGAAGTAGGTACACAATATTTACACTGTTCTACTCACTCTAAACCTGGGTTCCTTTGTTGCCAAAACCATGGCAGAAAATGGAATTGGAAAGCAGAATTTTTGAGTAAACATTCAGGAATATTTTAAAGTCCCCTAACAAGGACAGTACAATGAGAAAGTGAAATACAATATTTATTCAATTAAGGTCAGTAGGGATAATACTGGTCTTTGGGAAACAGAGAGAACCAAGAAATTTGAACTGTGTGTCACAGGAATGAACCTGGGAATAAAAATATTATCTGGAAGAAACTCCTCCTGTCCATGTTACTAAATCATTTCTACCCATGCCAAGCCCCTGAGTAACATTCTCCATTTAGAGCATCTAACTACTAATGAAGCCAAGAGAAGTCTTTAGCTTTAGAGAGATGTAGTACATAAATATTTCCTCTGTGTCACAGGAGACACTCCAGGAAAGGCCACCATTGAATCTGGTCACTGGAAGGAATGTTTA
This sequence comes from Rattus norvegicus, assembly GCF_021556685.1. Classification (NCBI taxonomy): domain Eukaryota; kingdom Metazoa; phylum Chordata; class Mammalia; order Rodentia; family Muridae; genus Rattus; species Rattus norvegicus. The sequence goes on from NC_141555.1 coordinate 11,973,163, forward strand.
GCAGGTAGGCCATGGCAGATCTCAATGACATCATCATTAGGCCCTCCCTGAAAATTTTCTTGTATCCTGGAAGCCCCTATCTTCTTCCATGATATCACAAGTGTTGTGCTGAAAGCAACTGCCTCTTAGATATTGCTTCAGTATCGTTAGTGTTTACTATTTGGCCTCTAATGCAGAGAAAACAGCCATTTGGGAGTGAGAACAAGGAGGATGAAGAGATCAGAGATGTAGAGAAGGAAGCTGGCTTTGTCTTGGTATAAAACAATTCTAGAAATATGTCATCCATGGGAAAGCTCAGTGTTTCATAGGTAGGTGATGACTGAGCTCACTGAAGAGATATCCTTGATCTGAGCCTTCCACATCTGAGAATCAGGAAGTGAGAGCCTCTCATCTGGTCTTCCCTGCTTGTTATGGTTCCAAAGCCAGGTGTTGGGAAGGGCACAATTGCTATTCTGAGAGGTCATTACTTTGATTCATTTTGCCCAGGAGAAAAATGTCCTAAGGAATAAGGGAAAGTCAAGTATTGTGTCCTCAGCTCAGTGTATACTTCTCCATGCTGTGGATTCCTATAGTGCAGTTTGTGTCTGAGACTGATATCTGGGAGAGAGCAGAGCTTCTTTTTGAGATTTCACCATCTCAGTCTTTCCACTAGTATTACTCTGACTACCATTCCCTGAGAGTGACCCTTTAGATTTCTGAGTGAATAGGTATGATTAGCTGGCAATTCCCTTTTATTTCTTTATTTTTTATTTTATAGCAAATTTTATTACTTTTTTGAATGCGATATTTCCATATTTACATTTCAAGTTTCCAATCCCAGTTTCCTGTCGGGTAGGTCCCTAACTGGTCCCCCTCCCATTATTCTATAATCCCTCTTACTGCCCCTTTACCTTCCCTTGAAATGGCAGTCAAACCTAGGAAGGACCAAGGGCTTCTGCATCCATTGGTGCCCAAAAAGACCATCCTCTGCTACCTCTGTACTGTGAACCATAGGTCTCTATGTACAGTCTTTTAACATTGGTTTATAAATGGAATGCTCTGGTTCATTGCCATTGTTTTTCTTATGGGGCTAAAGTCCCTTTAGCTTTTGTAAACCTTTCTCAAAATCTACCAACAAGATGTCCGTTTTCAGGTCACTGATTTGCCATTAACATTCACTTCTGTATTTTCCATGCTCTAACTCTGTTTGTCAGGATATATATATATATATCCGGTTACTGGCAGCATGCACTTCTTATCTTCAACAATCTTTTTTACTTTTGGTGGCTGATATGTTTATCTATCTATATCTATATCTGTATCTGTATTTATATCTGTATCTGTATCTATATATCGATATCTATATATCTATATCTATATCTATTTGTATATATATATATATATATATATATATATATATATATATATATCCTTCAACTATGAAGTTAGGTGGAATTTTTACATGGATTCTGCCCAACTAGGTCACAAATGCCAAATAGACTTCCTCCTGTTCTTATGAAGCTATTGAAGTTGAGGTTTCCCTGGACCTCAAGTCATTCCTCTCCCTGTACATCCTCCTTAATCTTATGTATTCCTTGAAGAAAGAACCATGGTAAAACATCCAAAACTCACAAGTCTAGCCCTTGGAAAAAAGGAAGGTAGATATTACAGAACTGAAATCTAAGGGAAATGCCAAACAGCAATCTATACTCCAGGATGTCCTTTTCTATACTGTAGTCTAGTAATTTTTGGATATAATTAGGATTTTTGAGTTTATCATTTGAACTACGTACACAATATATACACTGTAATATTCACTCTATAGGTGGGCCCCCTTTGTTTCCAAAATCATTGCAAAAAAACTGAATTCGTAGAGAATTTTTGAGTATACATCCAGGAATATATATATAAAGTCCCCTATCAAGGAATGTACAATAAGAAAATGTAATACCCTGTTGGGGATTTAGGTCAGTGGTCAAGCGCTTGCCTTGCAAGCTCAAGGCCCTTTGTTCAGTACCCCGCTTAGAAAGAAAAGAAAATAAGAGAATATTCACTCAACTAAATGTCTGTAGGGAAAATACTGGCATTGGGAAACAGAGAAAACCTAAGAAACTGAACTTTATATCACAGGAAAGGATCTGGGAATAAAATTATTATCCAGATGAATCACCTCCACTCCATGTTCCTAGATCTTTTCTACCAGTTGGAAGCCCCTGACTAACTCTCTAATCAGAGCAGGTAACCACTAATGAAGCAAAAAGAAGTCTCTAATTTTAGAGTGATGTAGTAAGTAAAGGTTTCCACAGCATCACAGAAGACTATCCTGGAAAGTTCACCGCCAAATCTGGTCAATGTAAAGACAGCTTTTCAGCAGGTAAGTCATGGCAGTTATTAGTGACATCATCATTTTCCCTCCCTGAAAAAAATCTCCTGCATCCTGGAGAGCCCTAGTTTCTTCTGTGATGTCACAATTGTTGTCGTGTCTGCATCTGCCTCTCCGATATTCCTTCAGTACCTCTAGGGTTTACTAATTTGCCTATAATTCAGAGTAAACACCCTTTGGGAAGGAGAACAAAGAGGATGAAGAAATCAGAGATGGGGATAAGGAAGCTGGCCTTCTGTCTTGGTATTAAAAAAAAGGAAGAAATACTTGTTCCATGGGAAATCTACATGAGTCCCGGGTAAGGACTGTGTGGGTTAGCTGAAGAGGTAGCCTTGATCTGAGCCTTCCACATGCAAATCTGGAGCTGGGATTCTATCAGAATTATCTGGACTTCCCTGCTTGTTATGGTTCCTGGAATCAGAGAGTTTATATCACTAATTTCGTTATCCCAAAAGCCAAATGTTGGGAAGGGCACTGTTTTCCTGAGAGCTCATCAATTTTATTCTTTGCCCAGTAGAAAATCATCCTAAGGAAGAGGGGAAAGGCAATTATTGTATCCTCAGCTCAGTGTAAACTCCTCCATGCTTTGGATTCCTACAGTGTGCATGTTGTGTCTGACACTGATATCTGGGAGAGAAAAATGGTTCTAGTTTAGACTTCATCTCAGTCTTTCAACTAGTATTACTCTGACTACCATTCATTGAGAGTGACTATATTTCTGAGTCAATAGAGGTGATTAGCTGACAGTTCTCTTTTCTATAATTTCTTTCATTTTTAAAATATTTGTTTGCTTCTTTAATTGGATACTTATATATTTTCTTTAGAAATGTTCTGTTCTTTTCCAGTTTCATGTCCATAAGATCCCTAAGCAGTCGCCATCCAATTCCTCTAAAACCACCCTTACTGCCCCTTGACATTCCCATAAAGTGGGAGTTAAACCTAGTGATGAAACCGAAGGTCTTCTCCTTCCTTTAGTGCCCAAAAAGGCTGTCCTCTGCTACATATACAGTTGGAGCCTTATGTCTGTCCATATACATTCTTTGAATATTGGCTTAGTACCTGAAATCTCTGGTTCCTTGGCATTGGTGTACTTATGGTGTTGAATGCCCCTTCAGCTCTTATAATTCTTTCTCAAAATCTACCAACAAGAGGTCCGTTCTCAGTTCACTGGTTTGCCACTGGCTTTCATTTCTGTATTGGACCTGCTCTAGCTGTATATCTCAGGAAAGATCTATAATCTGTTCCTGGAGGCATGCTCTTCTTAGATTCAACAGTCTTATCTAGTTTTGGTGGCTGATATATATTATATATGTATAATACAACATAATATATATAATATACTATATAATATGCAATATAATAGAATATAGAATATAGAATATAGAATATACAATATAATATTATATATATATATATATATATTTATGTGTGTGTGTGAGCGTGTGTGTGTGTGTGTGTGTGTGTGTGTGTGTGTGTGTATGTGGCTCATAAGGTCATGAGATTAGGTGGAATTTTAACATAAATTATTTGGAACTATATCAATTATTTAGAATCAACAATGCCAATGCCAAATAGACTTCCTCGTGTTCTTAAAAAACTAGAAATGTTGTGGTGTCCCCGGACCTCAAGCCATTGCTCTCCCTGCTCAACTTCCTGAATCTTATGTTTTATCTGAAGAAAGAACCATGGTAAAATATCCAAAACCCTCAAGTCTGACCCTGCGAACACATGAAGGTAGATATTAGAGAAGTGACATCTAATGGTACTACAGAACCATATTCTCTTGTCCATGTTGTCCTTTGCTTTGCTGATGTCTGGTAATTTAGGATAAAATAAAAATGTGGGTGTTTACCATTTGAAGTAGGTACAGAGTATTTTCAATCTTATAATCACTCTATATCTGGGCCTCCTTTGTTGCCGAAATCACTGCTATGCCACAAGCATTTACTTCTGTATTTGACGTGCTATAGCTGTGTATCTCAGAAAGACCTATATTGTTTCCTAGCAGCATGCCCTTATTAGGTTCATCAATATTATCTAATTTTAGTGGCTGATATATCCATCTATCTATCTATCTATCTATCTATCTATCTCTATCTATCTATCTATCTATCTATCTATCTATCTATTTCTATATCTATATCTATCTATCTATCTATATCTATATCTAGCTATATCTGTATATCTATATCTATATATCTATATCATCTATATCTATATCTATCTATATCTGTATCTATATCTATCTATCTATCTATCTATCTATCTATCTACCTATCTATCCAACCAATCTCTCTCTCTTTCTCTCTCTCTCTCTCTCTCTCTCTCTCTCTCTCTCTCTCTCTGTTGTTGTTGTTGTTGTTGTTGTTGTTGTTTGGCCCCTACAGCTATGAGGTTAGGTGGAATTTTAAAATGGATTCTTGGCAAGTAGGTCAAAAATGAGGAATCCACAAATGACAATGCCAAATAGATTCCCTATTGTACTTATGCAACTATTGAAGTTGAGGTTTCACAGGACATCAAGCTTTTCCTCTCACTGCCCACCCTCCTGAACATTCTGTTTGTACTGAAGGAAGAATCATGGTAAACATCCAAATCCCTCAAGTCTGTGCCTGAAAATACAGGAAGGTAAATATTAGAGATTGTCATCTAATGGGACTATATAACCGCATTCTATAGTCCATGTTTTACTTTACTTTACTGATCTCTGGTAATTTTTGGATAAAAAAAGGATTTGGTAGTTTATAATTTGAAGAAATTACAGAGTATTTACACTGTTATATTCACTTTTGCCTTGGCCTCCATTGTTGTCAAAATCATTACAAAAATATTGAATTGGAAAACAGAATTTTGAGTAAACATTCAGGAATATATATATATATATATATATATATATATATATATATATATATATAATGTGCCCTATCAAGGAATGTACAATAAGAAAATGAAATACAATATTCACTCAATAATAGGGCTGTAGGGAAAATCCTGGCCTTTGTGAAACAGAGATAACCTAGGAAATTGAACTATATGTCACAGGAAAGGACTTTGGATATGCATTTTTATCCAGAAGAATCTCCTCCCTTCCATGATCCTAGATCTTTTCAACCCATGTTAAGCCCCTTACTTAGTTTCTCCATTCAATGCATGTTAACACTAATAAAGCAAAGAGAAGTCTCTAGCTTTAGAGAAATGAATATATAAAGGTTTCCACTGTTTCATGGGAGACACTCCTTGAAGGGGCACCCTCAAATCTGGCCAGTAAAGAAATAAGTTCAGCAGGCAGGCCATGGCAGTTCTCGGTGACATCACCAGTGTGCCCTCGCTGAATAATATCTTGTATCCTGGAGTGCACTAGCTTCTTCTCGATGTAACAAGTGTTGTCATCACAGCATGGCCTAAGGGTTATTCCTTCTGTAACTCTAGGTTTACTAATTAGCCTCTCATTCAGTGTAAACAGCAATTTGGGAGAGAGAACAAAAAGGATGAAGAGACCAGAGATGGGGAGAAGGCAGCCGGCCTTCTGTTTCGAAAAAAAAAAAAAAAGAAAAAAAAAAAAGAAATAATATGCCATCCGTGGGAAGTTCAGAGAGTCCTGGGTAGGGGCTGAGTGGGTTTGCTAAAGAGAAGCCTTGGTGTTAGCCTTCCACGTATTGGAATCAGGAGCTGGGAGCCTCTGAGAAGAATCTGGACTTCTATGTTTCTGTGGTACGTGGAAGTCAGAGCGTTAATATCATTCATTTATTTATTCCAAAAGCCAGGTGTTGGGAAGCATACAGTTGTTTTCCTGAGAGCTCATGTCTTTATTTATTTATTTTTTTTGCACAGAAGAGAAAGGTCCTAAGGAAGGAGGTAAAGACAAGTATTTCATCCTCAGCTCAGAGGAAACTCCCCCATGCTTTGTATTCCTATAGTGCAGTTTGTGTCTGACACTGATACATGCTTCTAATTGAGACTTCATGATCTCAGTCTTTCCAGTAGTATTACTCTGACTTCCATTCCCTGACAGTGACCCTTTAGATTTCTGAGACGATTGTTGACATTAGATGGCAGTTTTCCTTTCTTTTATTTCTTTATTTTTTTTATTTTTTTAGCAAATTTTATTGTTTTTTTAAACTGGATGTTTCTATATTTACATTTCAAAGGTTTTATTTTCCTTTCACAGTATCCTGTCTGTAAGACCCCTAACCTGTCCCCCTAAACTTCTTGTATAACCTCCCTTATTGCACCTTGGCATTCCCTTGAACGGGGAGTCAAACAAAGGTCTTCTCCTTCCACTGGTGCCCAACAAGGCCATTCTTTGCTACATATGCAGTTGGAGTCATAGGTCTCCATGTACAGTCTTCCAATATTTTTTTAGTACCAGAAAGCTCTGGTTTGTTGGCACAGTTGTTCTTATTGAGTTGAAAGCACCTTCATCTTCTGTTATCCTTTCACAAAATCTACCAACGTATGGTCAGTTTACAGTTCACTGGTTTGCCACTAGGATTTACTTCTGTATTTGACATGATCTAGCTGTGTCTCTCAGGACAATTCAATATCCGGTTCCCGGCAGCGTGTGATTCTTAGCTTCATCAATCTTATCTAGTTTTGGTGTCTGATATATATATATATATATATATATATATATATATATATATATATATATGTGTGTGTGTGTGTGTGTGTGTGTGAGTGTGTGTGTGTGTGTGTGTGTGTGTGTGCGCGCACACACACACACACACACACACACACACACACTTTTGGTGTTTCCAAGAGGTATGATTTTAGGTGGAATTTTAACATGCATTCTGGGAAACTAGGTCAAGAATGTAGAATCCAAAAATGACAGTGCCAAATAGACACTCTCCTGTTTATGAAACTATTGAAGTTGAGTTTTTACTGGACCTCAAGCCATTCCTTTCCCTGCCCATCCTTCTGAATGTTATGTTTGGCCTGACAAAATAATCAGGGAAATATTTCCAAAACCCTCAAGTGTGTCCCAGTGAACTCAGGAATTTAGATATTAGATTACTGATATCTTATGAGACTACAGAACCACAGTCTATAGTCCATGCTGTCCATTGCTTTACTGATACCTGGAAATTTTGGAAAATACAAGGATTTGGGTGTTTATCATTTGAAGTAGGTACACAATATTTAAACTGTTTTATTCATTGAACTGGGCCCCATTTGTTGCCAAAATCATTGCAAAAATTTGAATTGGAAAATACAATTTTTGAGTACACATACAGGAATATATACAGATCCCCTATCATAGAATGTACAATAAGAAAATGTAATAAAATATTCAGTCAATTAAAGTTGTGTAGTGCAAATACTGGCCTTTGGGAAATAGAGAAAACCTAGGATATAGCACAGTATGTCACAGGCATAGAACAGGGAATAAAATTATTATCCCTAAGAATCTCCTCAATGCCATGATCCTAGATATTTTCTACCCATGTCAAGCGCCTGACTAACTTTCTCCACTCAGAACACGTAACCAATAATGAAGTGAAGAGAAGTCTCTCGCTTTAGAGAGATGTAGTACATAAAAGTTTCCACTGTTTCATAGGAGACACCTCTGGAAAGGACACGCTCAAATCTCTTCAATGTACGAAAGCTGTTCAGCAGGTAGACCATTGCAGTTCTCAGTGGCATCATCATTAGGCCCTCCCTGATAAATCTCTTGTAACCTGGAGAGCCCTAGCTTCTTCTGTGATGTCAAAACTCTTGTTGTGTCTGCAAGTGCCTCTTGGATATTCCTTCAGTACCAATAGTGTTTACTATTTGGCCACTAATTCAGAGAAAACAGCCATTTGGGAGGGAGAACACAGAGGATGACAAAGTGAGAAATGCGGAGAAGGAAGCTTGAATTTTCTCTTGGTATAAAAAAAGGAAGAAAATCATGGTTCATGGGAAAGTCAGTGGGTCTTGGGTGGGCATTGAGTGGTTTCACTCAAAGAGATAGACTTAATCTGAGCCTTCCACATATGGGAATCAGGATCCAGGTGCTTCTCAGAAGCATCTGGACTTCCCTGCTTGTTATGGTTGCTGGAAGTAAGAGTTTATATCATTCATTTCTTTATTCCAGAAGCCAGTTGTTGGGAAGGGGTCCATTGTTTTTTTGAGAGCTCATCACTTTTATTTTTGTTGCCCATAGTAAAACATCCTAAGGAAGAAGAGAAAGACAAGTTTTGTTTCCTCAGCGCAGTGTAAGCTCCTCCATGCTTGGATTCCTAGAGTGCAGTTTGTGTCTGACACTGGTATCTAGGAGAAAGAAATGCTTCTAGTCGATATTTGATCAGCTTACTCTTTCCTCTAGTATTACTCTGACTACCATTCCCTGACAGTGAATCATTAGATTCCTGAGTCAATAGGTATAATTAGCAGGCAGTTCTCTTATGTATTATTTCTTTCATTTTTTTTTATTTTTTAACAATTTTTTTGCCTTTTTAATTGGATATTTCTTTTTTTTTTCCAGAGCTGGGGACCAAACCCAGGGCTTTGCACTTGTTAGGCAAGTACTCTACCACTGAGAAAATCCCCACCCCCTTATTGAATATTTATATATTTTCATTACAAATGTTATGTCTTTATTTTCATTTCCATAAGATCCCTAAGCAGTCCCCATCCAACGCCTCTATAACCACATTTATTTCCCTTGACATTCCCATTCACTGGGAGTCAAACCTATGGATGACCAAGAGTTTCTCCTTCCTTTGGTGCCCTACAAGTCCATGCTCTGCTACGTATGCAGTTGGAGCCATAAGTCTGTCCATGTACAGTCTTTGAACATTGGTTTAGTACCAGAAATCTCTGATTTGTTGTCATCTTTGTTCTTATTGGGTTGAAAGCCCCTTCAGCCCTTGTAATCCTTTTTCAAAATCTACCAACAAGAGTTCCGTTTTCAGTTCACTGATTTGCCACTGGCATTCACTTTTGTATTTGACATGGTCTAGCTGTCTCTCTCAGGAAAGATCTATATCTAGTTCCTGGTAGAATTCACTTATTGGGTTCATTTATCTTATTTAATTTGTTACTCTGTATATATATATATATATATATATATATATATATATATATACACACTGTATATATACTTTGGTGGCTTCTACCCTTATTAGGTTAGGTGGAATTTTAACATGGATTCTGAGCAATTAGCTCAAGAATGTAGAATCAACAAATGACAATGCCAAATAGACTCCCTCCTGTTCTTATGAACCTATTAAATTTGAGGGATACATGGACCTGAGTCATTCCTCTCCATGCCCACCCTCCTGAATCTTATGTTTGGTCTGATGAAAGAATCATGGTAAAACATGCTAAACCCTCAAGTCTGGCCGTGGGAACACAGGAAGGTAGATATTAGAAACTGATATCTAATGGGACTACAGAATTGCATTCTATAGTCTATGTTGTCCTTTGCTTTACTGATGTCTGATAATTTTAGAAAAAAAGGATTTGGGAGTTTATCATTTGAAGAAAGTACACAATATTACACTGTTATATTCACTCTAAAGCTCACCCCCTTTTGTTTCAAAATCATTGCAAAATTTGAATTGAAAAGCAGAATTTTTAAGTTCACATTCGGGAATATATATAAAGTCCTATACCTAGAATGTACAATAAGAAAATGTAATACAATTTTCATTCAATTAAAGGTCTGCACAGAAAATCGTGGTTTTAGGACACAGAGAAAACCTAGCAAATTGAACTGTATGTCACAGGAATATACCTGGGAATAGAATTATTATCCTGAAGAATCTCCTCCACTCCATATTCCTAGACCTTTTCTACCTATGCCAATACCCTGACTTACATTCTCCATTCAGAGCATCTAATCACTAATGAAGCAAAGAGGAATCTCTCTATCTTTAGAGATTTGTGCTATGTAAAGTTTTCCACTGTGACACAGGAGACACACCTGTAAAGGGCACCCTCAAATCTGGTCAATGTAAGTAAAGCTGTTACCCAGGTAGGCTATAGCAGTTCTCAGTGACATCATCATTAGGCTCTCCCTGAAATATTTCTTATATCCTGGAGAGCCCTAGCTTCTTCTGTGATGTCAAAAGTGTTGTGTCTGCAACTGCCTCATTAATATTCTTTCAGTACGTCTAGGGTTTACTAATTTGCCTCCAATTAAGGGAAAACAGCCATTTGGGAAGGAGAACAAACAGGATGAATGTAGAGAGTTGCGATGTGCCATGCTTCAAAGATGGCACTGTTTTCTGCCTTCCACCTTCCCAACGGTGAGCGCTCCTTGCAGTAAACACGTCCTTATTTAGCTATGTCTGCCTGGCCAGCTAGCTTCCGTATAGTGACAGCCTATCTACATGACCCACGTGGCTTGCTAGGACTGGCCAGTGCTAGCTAAGTGTGGTGCAGGGCGTTCCCTGGGAAGAGAGAGAGAGAGAGTGTCAGAAGAGAGAGAGTCAGAAGATATAGAGGTCAGAAGATTGTATCAAGGTTCCTGAAAAAAAACTGCTGGAAGAAGATCTCCTGTGGTCGTGTATACCTTGCTGGTTGAGGTTGGGCACAGCAAGTGTTGGCCCATACGGGGAATCCTCGAATCCACTGTAAAGGCACTCAACTCTCTCCGAGATCAGAACTTCTTGCAGTCAGGGCAGCACTGGAAATCTCCCAAGGTAAGGTGGGACAATAAGGACTGCGGGAAATAAGCAGCTATAAAGTCTCAGGGTAGTGAGCAAATAAAGTTCGCGGTAACAGCGAACCGAAAGTAAAGTTCCCAGTAGGAGGAAACCGAAAGTAAAGTTTGCGGTAAAAGCGAACCAAAAGGAGAAAATAAAGTTCCCAGGTTTTGGGATGAGGGTTAAGTTCCGGATTGAGACAATAAGGTTCCCGGTTTTGGGACAAGTCACAAAGCTCTCGGATTGAGACGATAAGGTTCCCGGCTTTGGGACAAGTTAAGAGGGACATAGCTTTCACCCAGAAATCTGGAGAGTTTTCTGCATTACTACAGCCATTGTTACTGTTAATAGTAGTTTCTGCCACCGCAGCCATTGCTGTGGCCATATCCAGTACCTCCATAATACAGACTGTGACAGCTGTAAGTAATTTTTCCGCATCTATAAGTAATTTATCCACAGGTGTTGCAGAAGCTTTAGATGTTCAGGCTAATACTAATAGTCAGTTGAAAGCAGGAATTTTGGTGCTGTATCAAACGGGTGATTTGCTCCAGGAACAAGCAGATATTATGATGACTCTGACTCTGAGTTTTACGGTTACATTATTACTCTCAGAGAGAGTACACGATACAAGCTTTTCCAGTTTCAGACTAAGGAACACAGTATTTTGGGAGAATGATTTTGTCTTTGTGCATTTAAAAGGTGTGATTAGGCTCTGGAAACCATACAGAGTTATACAGATCAGATTTGATAGAGGTAGACTGCCTGAAAAATTTATTCAGGAGCAGTGAAACGAAAGCAAAGTTCGTGGTAGCAGTGAACAGAAAGTAAAGTTCGCTGTAGCAGCAAACCGAAAGTAGCAAGATGCACAGTGAATTTAGCCGTAGCAGCATAGAAAGTTTTTGTCATGGGAATCTCACAGTCTCGTCCAATTTTTCTGGCTCTTCAAGAGCTGTTTGAACAAAAGAAACTAAAAATAAAAAGAAGTGCCATAGAGAGATTTTTGAGCGAATGCGTTGCCATTGCATCCTGGTTCGCAGCCTCTGGTAATCTCACGGTGGCGAGCTGGGACAAGTTAGGGAAAGACCTTGATTTTTGCCTGGGAACAGGGGACTCTAAGACCTGGGGTCCGTACAGTATGGTGCTTAGTGCCACGTTGCCTTGAGGATCAGAAATGTTGTCAGGCAGCTATAGAGAAAAGGCAAGCTGCCCAAGAAATGCTTCAAAAGGAGTGGTCAGAAAAGCATGGAAGCACAAAGAGGCAGATTCAGAAAAGACAGATACAGAGGAAGAAACAGACGAAACAGATTCAGGAGAAGAGCTACAAGAGTTGATAGATCAAATCCGGAAACACTCTCTAAGGAATAGATAGAAGTAGAAAAGGAAAAACCTAAAATGTCGGAGGAACCTCCTGGGTGGTTCCTCTGGGCTGCTCCTCTCTGCAATGGTATAGAGGGAGGAAGTAGAGTTTGAGGTAGTACATTCTGCCCAGAAGTGTGGAGGCCAGTCCACAAAGAACTACATCTGGCCTATCCTGTTTATGTGGATGCTAATCAACAAAGGTATCATGAGCCTTTAGACTTTAAGGTGATTAAGTCCCTGGTGGAATCAGTCAGGACATATGGCATTACGGCCTCATTTACCGTAACTCAGGTTGAGGCCTTACACAGATTTTGCATGACTTCTAGTGATTGGAGTAACCTTGCTTGGGCCTGTCTTAATACGGGACTGTATTTGGACTAGAAAGCTTTTATAGCTGAATATGCCAATGAACAGACTGCTGCCAATTTTCAGTGTTCCCGAGACTCATGCCGATACGTCATGATCTTCAAGCCCATTGCTCTAATTTGTCTAAACAGATGTCAAGTTATCTTTTAGGTAATTGGATGGGAGAATTTGATTTCTTAATGGATCAGCTACGTGTAGCCATAGTAACCGTGAACTCTACATGTGCAGATGCTAGACTGACAACGGGATTGTCATCTTGGATTGCTGCTGCTACGAATCATCTGAGGGAGTGGGCAGGTATGGGAGCCCTAGCTGGACTCTTGCTGCTGGTCTCCCTAGTGCACCTGTGGTGTCTCTGTAGAATGAGGTTTGTTCAGAGGTGGCACGCAGCTATGGTGGTACAGACATTTACAGCCATTGAAGCAGGACAGTCCCCTCAAGCCTGGCTTATGGTCATTCAGAAGACCTAGTTGCACCTCATCCCTGAGTATATGTGAGTGACCTTGCCCAGCGATGGGCAACTTCCCTTCTACCTAAGGCATGGAACCTTGTGAGCGATGAGGTGTCCTACGACGGGTTTAATGAAGGGATGATCCTAAGACGGGGGGGGGGGGTCACCACGCTCAGTGGTGCCTTTGCCTGCTTGATTAATTAAACAAAAAGGGGGAACTGTAGAGAGCTGCGATGTGCCACGCCTCAAAGATGGCGCTGATTTCATCTTCCACCTTCCCAACGGTGAGCGCTCCTTGCAATAAACAAGTCCTTATTTGGCTATGTCTGCCTGGCCCGCTAGTTTCCACATAGTAACAGCCTATCTACACGACCCACGTGGCTTGCTAGGACTGGCCAGTGCTTGCTATGTAAGTGTGGTGCAGGGTGTTCCCCAGGAAGAGAGTGTCAGAAAAGAGAGAGTCAGAAGGGAGAGAGAGTCAGAAGAGATAGAGGTCAGAAGATTGTATCAAGGTTCCTGAATAAAACTGCTTGTAGAAGATCTCCTGTGACTGTGTTTTCCTTGCTGGTCAAGGTTAGGCGAGGCAGATGAAGAGATCAGACATGGGGAGAAGGAAGCTGGCCTTCTGTCTTGGTATAAAAAGAGGAAGAAATATGTCGACAATGGGAAAACTCAGTGATTCCGCGATAGCAGTTGAGTGAGTTCGCTGAAGAGATAGCCTTGATCTGAGCCTTCCACATATAGGAATCAGGAGCAGGAGCTTTAGAGACATGTAGTGTGGAAAGGTTTCCACTGTGTCACAGGAGACACACCTTGCAAGGGCACCCTTTAATCTGGTCATTGTAAGTAAAACACTTTAGCAGGTAGGCCATGTCAGTTCTTAGTGACATCACCATTAGGCCTTCTCTAAAAAAATCTGTTGTATCCTGTAGAGCCCTGGCTTCTTCTGTGATGTAACAAGTGTTGTCCTGAAAGAAGCTACCTCTCCAGTTTTCCTTCAGTAGCTCTAGGGTTTACTAAATGGCCTCAAATTCAGCTTAAACAGCTATTTGGGAAGGAGAACAAAGAGCATGAAGAGATAAGAGATGGGAAATCTCAGTCAGTTCTGGGTAGTGGTTGAGAAGGTTTGCTGAAAAGATCAGGGAATCAGGAGCTGGGAACATCTGGACTTCTCTGCTAGTTATGGTTCCTGGAAGTCAGAGAGTGTATATCATTCATGTCTTTTTTCCAAAATCATTGTGTTTTGAAGGGCACAATTGTTTTCTTTAGAGGTGATGCCTTTTATAATTATTGCCATGAAGAAATAGGTCCTAAGGAAGAAGGGAAAGACAAGTATTGTGTCCCCACCTCAGAGTAAATCACTCCATGCTTTGGATTCCTATAGTGCAGATTGTTTCTGACACTCATAACTTGGAGAGAAAATTGCTTCTATTTGAGATTTCACCATCTTAGTCTTTCCACTAGTATTAGTCTGACTATCATTCCCTGACAGTGAACCTTTATATTTTTGAGTCAACGGGTGTGATTTACCAGCAGTTTTCTTTGGTTTTATTACTTTCATTTTCTTTTTTAGCAAAATATATAGCTTTTTTAAATTTGGTATTTCTATATTTACATTTCAAATGTTATTTCCTTTCCTAGGATATTGAAAGGTATGTCACAGTAATGGACCTGGTAGTAAAATTATTATCCAGAAGAATCTCCTCCAATTTCCTGTCTCTAAAAGCTCTAAACGGTCCACCTCCCATTCTACTGTAATCCCCTTACTGTCCCTTGGCACTCCCATGAATTGGGAATCAAATATAGAGAGGACCAAGGGCTTCTACTTCTGTTGGTTCCAAAGAAGGCCATGTGGTACTTGCAGTGTGAGCCATAGGTATGTCCATGTACATTCGTTGAATATTGGTCTAGTACTAGAAAGCTCTGGTTCATTGGCATTGTTTTTCTTATGTGTTTGCAAACCCCTTTAGCTCTTGTAATCCTTTCTTAAAATTTACCGACAAGAGTTCTGTTTACATGTAACTGCTTTGCCACAAGCATTCTCTTCTGTAATTAACATATTCAAGCTGTGTCTCTCAGGAAATATCTATATCCTCTTCCGGGCAGAATGCACTTCTTAACTTCATCAATCTTATCTAATTTTGGTGGCAGGTATATATATATATATATATATATATATATATATATATATATATATATATATATATCCACATCTATATCCACATCTATATTCACATCTATATTCACATCTCTATCTCTATCTCTATCTCTATCTCTATCTCTATCTATCCATCCATATATATATATATATATATATATATATATATATATATATATATATATATGCTCCTACATGAGGTTAGATGGAATTTTAACATGGATTCTGTGCAACTAGATCAAGAATGTAGAATCTACAGATGCCAAGGTCAGTTATACTCCCTCCTGGCCTTATGAACTTATTGAAGTTGAGGTTTCAGTGGAATTCAAGACATTTGTCGCCCTGCACATCCACCTAAGTCTTATTTTTGGCCTGAAGATGTAGGTACACAATATTTACACCGTTGTGTGCAGTATATACTTGGGCACCCTTTGTTGCCAAAATCATTGCAGAAATGGAATTGGAAAATAGAATTTTTGAGTACACATTCAGGAATGAATATAAAGTTCCCTATCAAGTGTGAAGAATTAGAAAATGAAATGCAATATTCACACAATTAAAGGTCTGTAGGGAAAAATACTGGCCTTTGGGAAACAGAGAAAACCTAGGAAGTTGAACTGTATGTCACAGCAATAGACATGGGAATAGAAATATTATCCAGAAGAATCACTTTCATATTCCTAGTTTTTTTCTACCCATGCCAACCCCATGATTAACTTTCTCCATTTAGAGCGTGTAGCCACTAATGAAGCTAAGAGAACTCTCTAGCTACAGAGAGATGTAGTCCTTTGTCACAGGAGACTATCCTGGAAAGGGCACCGTCAAATCTGGTCAATGTAAGGAAATCTGTTTAGCAGGCAGGCAATGGAAGTTTTCAGTGACATCATCCTTAGGCCCTCCCTGAAAAATCTCTTGTATCCTGGAAATCCCTAGCTTCTTCTGAGATGTCATAGGTGTAATCATGAATGCAACTGTGTCTCAGGTATTCCTTTAGTACTTCTAGGGTTTACTTATTGGCCTCTAATTCAGAGTAAATAGACATTTGAGAGGGAGAAAAAAGACGATGAAGAGATGAGAGTTGGGGAGAAGGAAGCTGGCCTTCTGTCTTGGTATAAAAAAAAATGAAGAAATATGTGATCCATGGGAAAGATCAGTGAGTTCTGCGTAGCGGTTGAGTGGGTCTGCTGAAAGGATAGCCTTTATCTGATCCTTCATCATATGGTAATCAGGTGTGGTGAGTCTCTCAGAAGCATCTGGACTTCCCTGCTTGTTATGGTTCCTAAAAATCAGATAGTTTATATCATTAATTGCTTTATCCCAAAGCCTAGTGTTGGGAAGGTCACAGTTGTTTTTCTGAGATTTCATGGCTTTCATTCATTTTGCCCAGGAGTAAAAGTCCTAAGGAAAGAGAGAAAGAGATACTGTGTCCTCTTCTCAGAGTAAACTCCTCCGTGTTTTGGATACCTATAGTGCAGTTTGTGTCTGACACTGATATCTGGGAGAGAGAAATTTTTTTTTGAGATTTCATCATCTCAGACTTTCCACTAGTATTACTCTGACTACCATGCCCTACAGTGACTTTTTTGATTTCTGAGAAAATAGGTGTGATTAGCTGGAACTTCTTCTTTCTTTCATTTCTTTCACTTTCTTTTTATGTTTTTAGCAAATTTTATTACTTATTTAATTGGATATTTTTTTCATTTCAATTATTAGGTCCTTTCCCAGTTTTCTGTAAGTAAGATATGTTACTGGTCCCCCTACCATTCCTCTACAATCCCTCTTTCTGCTCCTTGACATTCACTTGAAGTGGGAGTCAAACCTCCAGATGACCAAGGGCTTCTCTTTCTATTGGTGCCCAAAAAGTCCATCCTTTGCCACATATGCAGTTATAGCCATAGACGGTCTTTGAATATTAGTTTAGTACCAGAAATCTGTTATACATTGGCATTGTTGTTCTTATGGTGTTGAAAGCCCCTTCAGCTCTTTTAATGTTTCTCAAAATCTACCAATAAGAGGTCCATTTTTTTGTTAACATTTCTGCCACTAGCATTCACTTCTGTATTGACATGCTCTAGTTCTGCCTCCCAGGAAAGATGTACATCC
This sequence comes from Rattus norvegicus, assembly GCF_021556685.1. Taxonomy (NCBI): domain Eukaryota; kingdom Metazoa; phylum Chordata; class Mammalia; order Rodentia; family Muridae; genus Rattus; species Rattus norvegicus. The sequence goes on from NC_141555.1 coordinate 11,990,598, forward strand.
AGTTCGTGGCAGCATGCACTTCTTAGTTTCACCAATCTTATCAAGTTTGGGTGGCTGATATACATATATACTTTAAGTCGCACCTACAGCTAAAAGGCTAGGAGGAATTTTAACATATATTCAGTGCAAATAGGTCAAGAATGTAGAATCCACAAATGGAAATGCAATATAGAATCCATCCTGTTCTTATGAACCTACTGATATTGAGGTTTCCCTGAACCTCAACCCATTTACCTTCTTGACCATCCTCCTGAATCTTCTGTTTTAGCTGAAGAAAGAATCATGGTAAAACATCCAAAACCCTCAAGTCTGGCCATGGGAACACAGGAAGGAAGATATTCCAGAACTGATATCTATTCCAGGGACTAGAGAACCGAATTCTATAGTCCATGTTGTCCTTTGCTTTACTGATGTCTGGTAATTTTTGGATAAAATAAGGATTTGGAGTTTATCATTTGAAGTAGGTACACAATATTTACTCTGTTGTATGCACTCTATACCTGGGCTCCCTCTGTTGCCAAAATCATTGCAAAAGTGGAATTGGAAAACAGATAATTTGAGTTCACATTCAGGAATATTTATAAAGTGCCCTATCAAGGAATGAAGAATTAGAAAATGAAATACAATATTCACTCAATTAAAGGTCTATAGGTAAAATTCTGGCCTTTGGGAAACAGAGAAAAACTAGGAAATTGAAGTGTATGTCACAGGAATGGACTGAGGAATAAAATTATTATCTAGAAGAATCACCTCCACTCCATCTTCCTAGATCTTTTCTACCCATGACAAGCCCCTGATTAACATTGTCCATTCAGACCATGTAAATACTAATGCAGCAAGGAGAAGTCTCTAGGTTTATAGAGATGTAGTGCAAAAGGTTTCCACTGTGTCTAGGAGAATCTCCTAGAAAGGGCACTGTCAAATCTAGTCAATGTAAGGAAATCTGTTTAGCAGGTCAGCCATGGCAGTTCTCAGAGGCATCATCCTTAGACCCTCCGTGATATAACTCTTGTGTCCTGGAGAGCCCTATCTTCTTCTGTGATGTCACATGTGTTGTCCTGTCAGCAGATGCCTCTTAGATATTCCTTCAGTACCTCTAAGGATTACTAATTGGCCGCTAATTCAGAGTAAACAGCCATTTGGGAGGGTAAGAAAGAGGATGAAGTGATCAGAGATGGGAAGAAGGAAGCTGCCCTCTGTCTTGGTACAAAAAAAGGAAAAAATACATGGTCCTTGGGAAAGCTCCCTGAGTCCTGGGTAGTGGTTGAGTTGTTTCATGAAGCGATAGTCTTTATCTGAGACTTCCACATACGGGAATCAGGAGCAGAGAATCTCTCAAAAGCATCTGGACTTCCCTGTTCTTATCGTTCCTGGAAATCAGCGAGTTTATATCATTAATTTCTTTATCCCAAAACCCAAGTGTTGGGAAGGTCACAGTTTTTTTCCTGACAGTTCATGGCTTTTATTCTTTTTGCCCAGAAGAAAAAGGTCCTAAGGAAGAAGGGAAAGACAAGTATTGTGTCCTCAGCTCAGTGTAAACTCCTCCATTCTTTGCATTCCTATATTTCAGTTTGTGTCTGACACTGATATCTGGGAGAGAGAAATACTTCTAGTTAATTGTTCATCATATCGTTTTTTTCACTAGTATTATTTTGACTACCATTCACTGAAAGTTACTCTTTATATTTCTGAATCAATAGATGAGATTAGCTAGCAGTTTCTTTATTTCTTTCATTATTTTAAATTTTTTAGCTTAATTGTTGCTTATTTAATTGGATATTTCTATACATTTCAAAGATACTTTCTTTCCAAATTTCCTTTCCATAACTGTCCTAACCGGTCCCACTCCCCTTCTTTTACAATCGTCTTTACTGCATCTTGACATTCCCTTGAACTGGGAGCCAAACCTGAGAAGGACCAAGGGCTTCTCCTTCAATTGGTGCCCAAGAAATCTATCCTCTGCCACATATGCTGTTGGAGCCTTAGGTCTGTCCACAGACAGCCTCAGAATATTAGTTTAGTAACAGAAAGCTCTGGTTTGTGGGAATTGTTGTTCTTATGGGGTTGAAAGTCTCTTCAGCTCTTGTAATCTTTTCTAAATATCTAACAAAAAGAGACCAGTTTCCAGTTCACTAGTTTGCCACTAGCATTCACTTCTGTATTTAACATGCTCTAACTGTGTCTCTCTGGAAAGATCTTTTTCCAGTTCTTGGCAGCATGCACCTCTTTGGTGTCTCCTACACCTATTAGGTTAGGTGGAATTTTAACATGGATTATGCACAACTAGGTCAAGAATGTAGAATCCACAATTGGCAATGCCAAATAGATTCCATCATGTACTTATGAAACTATTGTAGTTAAGTTTTCCCTGGACCTCAAGACATTCCTCTCCCTGCCCATCCTCCTGAACCTTATGTTTGGCCTGAACAAAGAATCATGGTAAAACACCCTCAACCCTCAAGTCTGAACCTTGGAAATAATGAAGGTAGATATTAGAGAACTGATTATCTTTTCGGGCTACAGAACCACATTCTAGAGTTGGCGTTGTCCTTTGCTTTACTGATGTCTGTTAATTTTTGGATAAAATAAGGATTTGGGAGTTTATCATTTGAAGTAGGTCCACAATATTCACACTGTTATATTCACTCTATAGTTGGGCCAAAATCATTGCAAAAAATGGAATTGTAAAACAGAATTTTTGAGTAAACATTCAGGAATATTTATAAAGTCCCCTATCAAGGAATGTACATTAAGAAAGTGAAACAAAATATTCATTCAATTAAAGGTCTATAGGGAGAATACTATCCTTTGGGAAACAGAGAAAACCTACAAATTTTTTTGTATGTCACAGGAATGAACCTGGGAAAAATTATTATCTAGAAGAATCTCCTCCAAACCATCTTCCTAAATCTTTTATACCCATGCCAAGCCCATGGCTAACTTCCTCCATTCAAAGCATGTAACCTCTAATGAAGCAAAGAGGTTTTTATAGCTTTAGAGAGATGGACTACGTTAAGGTTTCCACTGTGTCACAGGAAACATACCTGGAAAGGGCACTCCAAATCTGGTCAATGTAAGGAAATATGTTTAGCAGGTAGGACATGGCAGTTCACAGTGACATCATCATTAGGCCCTCTCTCAAGTATATCTTGTAACCTGGACTCCTCTACCTTCTTCTGTGATGTCACAAGTGTTGTCATGGCTGCAACTGCCTCTTAGATATTCCTGCAATACATCTAGGGTTTACTAATTGACCTCTAATTCAGAGTAATCAGCCATATGTGAGGGAGAACAGAGAGGATAAAGATATCAGTGATGGGGAGAAGGAAGCTGTCCTTCTGTCTTTGTATAAAAAATGGAAGAAATACATGATCCTTGGGATACCTCAGAAAGACCTTAGTATGGATTGAGTGGGATCTCTGATGAACTAGCCTTTGTGTGAGCCTTCCACATTTGGGAATCAGGAGATGGAAGCCTCTCAGAAGCATCTGGACTTCCCTGTTCTTATTGTTCCTGGAAGTCAGAGAGTTTATATCATCATTTTTTTTTATTCCAAAACCAAGTGATGGGCAGGACACAGTTGTTTTCCTTAGAGCTCATATCCTTTATTCTTTTTGTCAAGAAGAAAAAAGTCATAAGGAAGAAGGGAAAGACAAGTATCGAGTCCTCAGGTCAGAGTAAACTCCTCCTTGCTTTGGATTCCTATAGTGCAGTTTGTGTTTAACCCTGATATTTGGGAGAGAGAAGTGTTTCTAGTTGAGTCTTCATCATCTCAGTCTTTCCACTAGTATTACTCTGACTATCATTCCCTTACAGTGACATTTACATTTCTGAGTCAATAGCTCTGAAAACCTGGCAGAGTTCTTTTCTTTAATTTCTTTCAATTTTTAACTTTTTAAGCAAATTTTATTCCTTTTTTAATTGGGTATTTCCATATTTACATTTAAAATGTTATTTCCTTTCCCAATTACCTGCCCATATGATCCCTAACCGGTCACACTCCTCTTTTTCTATAACTCCCCTTACTGATTTGACTCTAGAATTCACTTCTGTATTTCATATGCTGTAGCTATGTCTCACAGGGAAGATCCATATACAGTCCCTGGCACCATGCACTTCTTAGCTCCATCAAACTTATCCAGTTTTGGTGACTGATGTGTATATATTTTTGCCACATGTATGGCATACTCTGAGTGGGATTCCCTCAGTCTCTGCTATAAATTCATATATATCAATGATCCACCTTTTAAAAAGGAGTAGAGCATGCACATTTTGTATATCCTTTCTTGAGCTTCCAATTGTCTGACGACCGCATCTTGGGTAATTTGAGCTTTTGTGCCAATATCCACTTTCGATGATTTCATACCATGTGTGATTTCATACCATTCTGTGATTGGGTAACCTTAATCAGTATGATATTTTCTAGATCATTCCATTTGTCTGTGACTTTCTTGAGATAAATGGTATTGATAGCCGAGTAGTACACCGTTCTGTAGATGTACCACATTTTCTGTATCTATTCCTATGATGAATGCCATTCGGGTTTCTTCTAGCTTCTGGGTATTATACATAAGGCAGCTATGAACATAATGGAATGTGTCTTTTTTGTATGTTGGAGCATCATTTGGTTATATGCCAAAAAATGTATATCTGGTTCCTCAAGCAGTGCAATTTCCAATTTTATGAGGAATCTCCAGAGTGATTTCCACAGTGGTTGAACCAGTTCGTTATGCCACCAACAAAGAAGGAGCATTCCTCTCACTTGATGTCCTTATCAAGATCTGCTGTCTCCTGAGTTTTTATTTAAGCCATTCTTATATGTGTGTGGTGGAATCTCAGGGTTGTTTATGTTTGCATTTCCTTGATGACTAAATAAGATAAACATTTCATTAGATGCTTCTCAGGTATTTGATATTCCTCAGTTGAGAAATCTTTGTTTAGTTATGTACCACAATTTTAATAGGGTTATTTGACTCTGTGAAGCATAATTTCTTGAGTTCTTTGTATGTATTAGGTAATAGCCCTCTGTCAGATGCAGGATTGGTGTAGACCTTTTCCCAATCTGTTTCCTGCTGCTTTGTCCTAATGACAGTGTCTTTGTCAGGCAGTTTTCTACTATATTGAAGAAATATCAATTAGTGAAATAGAAGAGGGACTGGCTCCTTCCTAACTTCTCTACTTGTCCTGAACAGTAGTTGGGGGAACTAAACAACCATGTTCTATTCCTACAAGGCATGTCTATCTACACTCGTAGTCTAGAGAGACTTAGGAGTGATCCTGGGCATCTGCACATCAACTATATGCTGACGGAGTTTGTAGTTTTAATCCTGGCTTATGTAACTACAGCCTAAGATGTTCCTAAGCCAAATTACACCCTGTGCAGATGTGAATATGCCTGAGGAAGCTGTCTCCTTGGTTTTCTGAAGGATAGCTAAGGGAGGCAGAGGAAAACAGAACTCCCTGCTCAACTGATCCCTGGGAATGCTGATATTCTGGCTTCATCTCTTTATATGTTCTTAAATATCCTTTGGTGTTCTAGCATTGGACTGCAATGAAATACTATGCAGGAAAGGTATGGGAAACACCTGAACTCTTCCATTAGAGTTCAGCAAGATGAACTGTATTTTCATTCAATTGACTGTGTATGTTTCTGGTCTTAGTTTGACCATGCAGATCTTCTGCCTCAAATTTCATTGTTCATGTGTCCAAGTTGTGGGGAAAGCACACCTCACAATTGTTTCCCATCCTCCAACCTGGGGTCTTAGATTTTAGTGCAACCCTTCACACTTTATATTTTAGATCCACTGCTTCTAGATGAGACTTCATTATATCAGTCTTAACATTAGTATTACTCTGACTACTGTTCCCTGTCAGTGATCCCTTAAAATTCTGTGTCAATAGGTGTGATTAGTTGGCAGATTTCTTTTCTTTTATTTCTTTCATTTTTTTAAAAGTTTTTAACAAATTTTATCGCTTTTTTAATTGGATATTTCTAAATTTACATTTAAAATATTATTCCCTTTCCCTGTTTCCTGACTATAAGATACATCATCAGGCTCCTTACACTTCTCCTATAAACCCACTTACTTACCGTGGACATTCCCTTGAACTGGGAGTCAAACCTAGGCAGGACCATGGGTTATTCTTCCATTGTTGCCCAACAAGGCCATGCTCTGCAACATATGCAGTTGGAAACATAGGTTTGTTCATGTACATTCTTTGAATATTGGTCTACTACCAGAAAGCTCTGTTTCATTGGCATTGTTGTTCTTATGGGGTTGAAAGCACCTTCACTTCTTGTAATCCTTTCTCAAAATCTACCAACAAGAAGTCCGTTTTCAGTTCACTGGTTTGCCACTATGCTTCATGTTGTGGTTTGCCCTGAAGTTATCTCTGATCATAATTCCACTGCCCCAAAGTCAGCTACATAGTCTTGTACTCAGAATTCAGGTTACTTCACCAGAAGAAAATCCTGATTGAATTTGTAAAATATATGTGAGTGGCAGGAACAGGATAGAAGGAGGGTTATCATGGGAGGAGAAGGAAGAATGGGCAGGAGAGATGTTTGAAGTAAGAGGAGGAGACTGGAGGAAAAAAAAAGAGAAAGGAAGATGACAGAGTGAGAAGCCATGGTAGGTGAATTTAAGATTCTGCTCAGTGTATTTACAGGTCGTTATTAATGTTCCTAAGGGATGGATGGTAACCAGCTTTGTATGTTTAAGTGGGCAATTATATCTAATCAACTACATCAAAGATTATTGTGTGTATTTTATGTGAGTACAGGAAAGTGTGTGGCGGTACTAAACAGTGCACAGCTGAGGAGTGAAAAGGTGTTTATGTCAAGATATCTAGCAGAGAATTTCAGACACTTCGGTGCCAGAGTTAGCACGGTTAAAGTAAATTTTATTTTTTTATTTTTATATTTTTACAAAAATACATTCACTTCTGTATATAATATGCTTAATTGTGTCTCTCAGGAAATATCTATATCTGGTTCCTGGTAGAATGCACTTCTTAGTTTCATCAATCTTATCTAGCTTTGGTGATTATATATATATATATATATATATATATATATATATATATATATATATATATATATATTCATTCCTTTGTGTGGCTCCTAACGCTAAGTTTTTAGGTAGAATTTTCACATGGATTTGCGCTACTCAGTCAAGAATGTAGAATCCACAAAGAACAATGGCAAATAGACATCCTCCTGTTCTTATCATATTGAAGTTGAGGTTTCACTAGACCTTAAGGCACTGGACCTCTCCCTGTCCTTCCTCTTGTATCTTATTATTCCTGAAGAATGAATCATGGTAAAACATCCACAACCCTCAAGTCTCTTCCTGGGAATACAGTAAGGTAGATAATGCAGAACTGATATCAAATGGGACTAGAGAACTGAATTCTATAATCCATGTTGTCCTTTGCTTTACGGATGTCTTTTAATTTTGGGACAAAATAAGGAATTGGGAGTTTATCATTTCAAGTAGGTACACAATACTTACACTGTTATACTCATTCTATAGCTGGGCCACATTTATTGCCAAAATCATTGCAGAAAATGAAGTTGGAAAACAGAATTTTTGAGTACACATTCAGCAATATTTACTAAGTCCAATAGAGGAATGTACAATAAGAAAGTGAAGTACATATTCATTCAATTGAAGGTCTGTAGGGAAAATACTGGCCTTTAGGAAACAGAGAAAACCTACAAAATTGAATTGTATTTCACTAAATGTACCTGGGAATAAAATTAATATCCAGAAGAATCTCCTAAACTCCATGTTATAAGATCTTTTCTACCCATTCCAAGCCCTTGACTAACTTTTTCCATTCAGAGCATGTAACCACTAATAAAGCAAACAGAAGTCTTTAGCTTTAGAGAGATGGAGTACATAAAGGTTTCCATTGAATCACAAGACACATACCAGGAAACGGCACCATCAAATCTGCTCAATGTAAGTAAAGCTGTTTAACAGGTAGGGCACGGCAATTCTCAGTGCCATCAACATTAGGCCCTACCAGAAAAATCTCTTGTAACCTGGATATTTTTATCTTCTTCTGTGATGTCACAAGTGTTGTCCAGACTGCATCTGCCTCTCAGGTATTCCTTCAGTACCTCTAGAGTTTAGTAATTGTCAACTAAGTCAGAGTAAACAGCCATTTGGGGGTGAGAAAAAAGAGGATGAAGAGATCAGAAATAGGGAGAAGGAAGCTGCCTTTCTGTCTTAGTCTAAAAAAGGAAGAAATATGTGTGCTTGGGAAAGCTCAGTGACTCCTTGGTAGGGGTTGTGTGGTATTGCTGAACAGATAGCATTGATCTGAGCCTTCCACATATGTGAATCAGGAGTTGGTTTCCTCTCAGAAGCATCTGGGCTTCTCTTTTCTTATGTTTCCTGGGAGTCTGAGAGTTTATATCATTCATTTCATTATTCCAAAAGCCAAGTGATGTGAAGGACACAGTTTTATTCCTGAGGGTGCATGGCCCTTATTCTTTTTGACAGGAAGAAAAAGCAGCTAAGGAAGAAAGGAGGGACATGTATTGTGTCCATAGCTCAGAGTAAACTCCTCCATTTTTACGTATCTATTCTGCAGTTTATGTCTGACACTGATATCTGGGAGAGAGAAGTGCTTCTAGTTGAGACTTCAACATCTCAGGCTTTCCACTATTATATCTCTGACTAACATTCCCTGACAGTGACCCATTAGATTACTGTGTAAACAGCTGTTTTAGATGGCAGTTTTCTTTTCATTTATTTCTTATATTTTTTATTATTTTTTACAAATTTTATTTGTTATTTAAACAAACAAATTTCTATATTTACATTTAAAATATTATTTTCTTTAAGAGATTCCTCCCATAAGATCCCTAACTGGATCCTATCAATTTCTTCTATAAACCAGATGACTGTCCCTGCACATTTTCTTTTACTGCAAGTCAAACCAAGTGAGGACCACGGCCTTCTACATCCATTGGTGCCAAACAAGGCCATCTTCTGCTACATATGCAGTTGGATGCATAGGTCTGTCATAGTACTGTCTTTGAATATTGGTTTAGTACCAGAAAGATCTGGTTCATTTGATTTGTTGTTCTTATGGGGTTGAAAGCTCCTTCTGCTCTTGTTATCCTTTCTCAGAATCTACAAACAAGAGGTCCTTTACAGTTCACTGGTTTGCCACTAGCATACACTTCTTTATTTGACATGATCTAGGTGGGTCTCTCGGGACATATCTATATCTGATTCCTGGCAGAATGCACTTCTTAGCTTCATCACTCTTATCTAGTTTTGTTGGCGCATATATATATATATATATATATATATATATATATATATATATATATATATATATATCTGGCAGCTCCTACAGCTATTTGGTTAGGTGGTTAGGTTGAATGTTAACATGGATTCTGCACAAATAGGTCAAAAATGTAAAATTATAAACGACAATGTCAAATAGAATCCCTCCTGTACTTATAAATGTATTGAAGTTGAGGATTCACTGTTCCTCAAGCCTTTCACATCCCTGCCCATCCTCCTGTTTCTTATATTTGGCCTTAAGAAAGAATCATATTAACCCATCTAAAAGCTTCAAGTCAGGCCATGGGAACACAGGAAGATAGATAGTGTAGTACAGATATCAGATGTTAATAGAGAACTGAAATGTATAGTCATGTGGTCCTTTGCTTTATTGATGTTTGGTAATTTTTGAGTAAAATAAAGATTTGGTCATTTATCATATGAAATAGGTGCACAGTGTTTACACTTTTATACTGACTCTATATCTGGGGCCCCTTTGTTGACAGAATCATAGCAGAAAATGGAATTGGAAAACATAATTTTTGAGTACATCTTTAATCATTAATTTATTTATTTTTTTATTATTAGCAAATTTTTATTGCTTTTTTAATTTGATTTTTCCATATTTACATTTCAAACATTTTTCCTTTCCCAGTTTCCTGCACATAATATCCCTATCCGGTCCCCCTACCCATGTTATATTATCCCCCTTACTTCCCTTTGACATTCCCTTGAAATGGTAATAAAACCTAGTTCAGACCAAGGCCATCTCCTTCCATTGGTGCCCAACAAGGCCATTCTCTGCTACATATGCAGTTCGAGCAATAGATCTATCCATGTACAATCTTTGAATATTCATATACTACCAGAAAACTCTGGTTCACTGGCATTGTTTTTCTTCTCGGATTGAAAGCTTCTTCAGCTCCTGTAATCCTTTCTCCAAATCTACCAACAAGAAATCTACCAAATCTACCAGTTTTCCGTTCACTGGTTTGCCACTACCATTCACTTATCTATTTGACCTGCTCTAGCAGTGTCTCTCAGGAAAGACCTATATCCATTTCTTCTAATCCTGCAATACTAAGCTTCATCAATCTAATCAAGATTTGGTGACTGATATATATATATATATATATATATATATATATATATATATATATATATATATATATATTCTACAGTTATGAGGTTAGATGGAATTTTAACATGGATTCTGGGCAACATAGCCAAGAAAGTAGAAACTACAAATGACAGTGCCAAATAGACTCCTGATCTTATGAACCTAATGAAGCTGAGGTTTCACTGAACCAAAAACCATTACTCATCCTGCACATCTCCTGAATCTTATGTATGGCCTGAAGAAAGAATCATGTTAAAACATCTGAAACCCTCAAGTCTCTTCCTGGGAACACAGTAAGGTTAATAATGCAGAACAGATAACAATAGGACTAGAGAACCGAATTCTATAATCCATGTTGTCCTTTGCTTTACTGATGTCTGACAATTTTGGGATAAAATATTGACTTGGGACTTTATCATTTAAAATAGGTAAACAATATTTACACTCTTATAGTTATTCTATAGCCTGGCCACATTTGTTTCCAAAATCATTGCAAAAAATGGAATAGGAAACAGAGTTTTTGAGTACACATTCAGCAACATTTATTAAGTCCCATGACAAGGAATGTTAAAATAAGAGAGTGTAATACAATATTCATTCAATTGAAAGTCCGTAGGGAAAATTCTGGCCTTTTGGAAACAGAGAAACCATACAAAATTGAATGGTATTTCACGAAATGTACCTAGATATAACATTATTATCCAAAAGAAGCCCCTCCACTCCATGTTACAAGATATTTTCTACCCATTCCATGCCCTTGATTAACTTTTTTCTGTTCAGAGCATGTAACCTCTAATAAAGCAAAGAAAAATCTATAGTTTTACAGAGATGGAGGATATAAAGGTTTCCACTGTGTCACAGGAGACATACCTGGAAAGGGCTCCCTCAAATCTGGTCATTGTAAGGAAAGCTGTTTAGCAGGTAGGCCATGGCAGTTGTCAGTGACATCATTATTACCCCCTACCTGAAAAATCTCTTGTAACCTGGAGAGCTTTATCTTCTTCTGTGATGTCACAAGTTTTGTCATGACTGCATCTGCCTGCCAGGTATTCCTTCAGTACCTCGAGGGTTCAGTAACTGGCCTCTAATTCAGAATAAACAGCCATTTTGGAGGAAGTACAAAGAGGATGAAGAGATCAGAGATGGGGAGGAGGAACCTGGCCTTCTGTCTTGGTATAGAAAAAGGAATCAATATGTGGTCCATGGGAAAGCTCACTGAGTCCTGTATAGGGGTTGAGTGGAATTGCTGAAGAGATAGCTTAGAACTGAGCCTTCCACATAGGGAATAAGGAGATTGAAGCCTCTCAGAAGTATCTGGATTTCCTTGCTTGTTATGGTTCCTGGATATCAGAGAGTTTATAACATTACTTTCTTTTTTTTTTTTTATTAACTTGAGTATTTCTTATATACATTTCGAGTGTTATTCCCTTTCCCGGTTTCCGGGCAAACATCCCCCTCCCCTCTCCCCTTCCTTATGGGTGTTCCCCTCCCAACCCTCCCCCCATTGCCGCCCTCCCCCCATAGACTCGTTCACTGGGGGTTCAGTCTTAGCAGGACCCAGGGCTTCCCCTTCCACTGGTGCTCTTACTAGGATATTCATTGCTACCTATGGGGTCAGAGTCCAGGGTCAGTCCATGTATAGTCTTTAGGTAGTGGCTTAGTCCCTGGAAGCTCTGGTTGCTTGGCATTGTTGTACTTTTGGGGTCTCGAGCCCCTTCAAGCTCTTCCAGTTCTTTCTCTGATTCCTTCAATAGGGGACCTATTCTCAGTTCAGTGGTTTGCTGCTGTCATTCGCCTCTATATTTGCTGTATTCTGGCTGTGTCTCTCAGGAGCGATCTACATCCGGCTCCTGTCGGTCTGCACTTCTTTGCTTCATCCATCTTGTCTAATTGGGTGGCTGTATATGTATGGGCCACATGTGGGGCAGGCTCTGAATGGGTGTTCCTTCAGTCTCTGTTTTAATCTTTGCCTCTCCCTTCCCTGCCAAGGGTATTCTTTTTCCTCATTTAAAGAAGGAGTGAAGCATTCACATTTTGATCATCCGTCTTGAGTTTCGTTTGTTCTAGGGATCTAGGGTAATTCAAGCATTTGGGCTAATAGCCACTTATCAATGAGTGCATACCATGTATGTCTTTCTGTGATTGGGTTAGCTCACTCAGGATGATATTTTCCAGTTCCAACCATTTGCCTACGAATTTCATAAAGTCGTTGTTTGTGATAGCTGAGTAATATTCCATTGTGTAGATGTACCACATTTTCTGTATCCATTCCTCTGTTGAAGGGCATCTGGGTTCTTTCCATTTTCTGGCTATTATAAATAAGGCTGCGATGAACATAGTGGAGCACGTGTCTCTTTTATATGTTGAGGCATCTTTTGGGTATATGCCCAAGAGAGGTATAGCTGGATCCTCAGGCAGTTCAATGTCCAATTTTCTGAGGAACCTCCAGACTGATTTCCAGAATGGTTTTACCAGTCTGCAATCCCACCAACAATGGAGGAGTGTTCCTCTTTCTCCACATCCTCGCCAGCATCTGCTGTCACCTGAGTTTTTGATCTTAGCCAATCGCACTGGTGTGAGGGGAAATCTCAGGATAACATAACTTTCTTTATTCCAAAAGACAGGTTTTCAACCTGGCACATTTGTTTCCTGACAGTTCATGGCTCTTACTCTTTTAGTCCAGAAAAAAAAAAACTCCTAAGGAAAAAGAGAAAGACAAGTATTGTGTACTCAACTTAGAGTACACTCCTCCATGCTTTGGATCCCTATAGTGCAGTTTCTGTCTGACACTGATATCTGGGGGAGAGAAGTGCTTCTAGTTGAGACTTCATCATCTCACTCTTTTGACTAGTATTATTCTGACTACCATTCCCTGAGAGTGATTCTTTAGATTTCTGAGTCCATAAATGTGGTTAACTGGATGTTCTCTTTTCTTTTATTTCTCTCATTTTTCCTTTAATTTTTAACATAATTTATTGGTTTTTTGATTGGATATTTCTTTTTTTTTTTTTTTGGTTCTTTTTTTTGGAGCTGGGGACCGAACACAGGGCCTTGCGCTTCCTAGGCAAGCACTCTACTGCTGATCTAAATCCCCAACCCCTATTTGGATATTTCTATATTTACCTTTCAAATGTTATTTCCTTTCCCACTTTTCTGTCCATAAGATCACTAACTGGTCCCCCTCCCCTACTTCTCTCATCCCCCTTGCTGTCCCTTTACATTCCCTTGAACTATAATGTCCCTTGAACCTAGGCAGGATCAAGGACTTCTACTTCTATTGGTGCCCAACAAGGCCATCATTTGCTACATATGCATTTGGAGCCATAGGTCTGTCCACGAACAGTCTATCATTATTGTTTTCATAACAGAACACTCTTATTCATTGACATTGTTGTTCTTATGGGTTGAAAGCACCATCAACTCTTGTAATCCTTTCTCAAAATCTTCCAACAAAAGGTCCATTTTCAGTTCTCTGTATTGCCACTGGCATTCACTTCTGTATTTGACATGCTCTGGCTGTGTGTGCCAGGAAAAATCTATATCTGGTTCCTGGCAGCATGCACTACTTCTTGCTTCATCAATCTTATCTTGTTTTGTGGTGCATATATATTCTCTTTTACTGCTCTGACTATCATTCCCTGACAATGACCCTTTAGATGTCTGAGTCAATAGATATGATTAGCTGGCAGTTTTCTATTCAGGTATATTATCATAGGCTAGCTATGGAAGAGGCTTGGATGAGGGACAAGCTCACTTACACATCTCCTCCCAGCCCAGGTAAGGATATTTTCGTCCTTCAGTCAAATGAGGCCAACATTCTTTTCTGTCTAATGTCATCACTGATGCCTTTGCTGAAAAATCAAGAAAGTGTCAACTCTGTGTGCTAACCTGGACAATCAATGTCGGGTAAGAGAGTGATATATTCACTAATAAAGGGCCAAACATATGGGGTGGGGCAGTGCCATTAGTTGCTGCCTTATCCCATGATAGACCCTGGCTAAAAGATTATCCTGGCCATGTGACAAATATCACTGCAACCTAAGACAGACAGAGTCCTCAAGGGGTTCATTCCAGGACAAGCACGGATATTTGACACCTATTCATTTGATTATAAGGAAGGGGGAGATATCCGGAGTGATGCCATTGAAGCCCTACGTTGTTGATGTTATAATTATGGTTAGAATTAAGTATGACTGGGATCATGGAAAATCTCAAGCCAGGTGCAGGTGGCCATTACAAATTTGTGGTCAAGAAAATTAATAATATGATAAAGTTGTCCTGATGACTAAAAAAATGACAAATCTGTGAACTTTCTGACATACTGTCAACATCGGCCGATTTTCTTACCACACGGATATTGTGTCCTTGGCCTGCATAAATGTTTCTTACTCCCCCCTCCCTCTGTTACCCCTGTTATGGTATAAATTCATCTATGGATAAAAACAAAATTAATGTGTGGTTCAGACTATTGTCTTGGCATCCTTCTTCACATTTCTTGCCCCCAACTTGTAAACCTTTCTCAAAATCTACCAAAAAGAGGTGCATTTAAATATCACTGGTTTGCCACTCTCACTCACTTCTGTATTTGACATGCTCTTGCTGTGTCTCTCATGGAAGATCTATATAAAGTTCCAGGCAGGATGCACTTCTTAGCTTCATCAATCATACCTAATTTTGGTGGCATATATAAAATATATATATTTGGTGGCTCCTAAAGCTTGGAGGTTAGGTGGAATTTTAACATGGATTCTGAGCAAGTAGGTCAAGTATGTAGAATCCACAAATGACAGACTACCTACTTTTCTGTTGAAACTATTTATGTTGAGGTTTCCATGGACCTCAAGACATTCCTCTCCCTGATCATCCTCCTATATCTTATGTTTGGCCAGAAGAAAGAATTATGGTAAAACATGTAAAAACCTCAATTCTGGACAAGGGAACACATGAAGGTAGATATTAGAGAACTGATATATATTGGGACTACAGAACCGCACTCTGTAATCTATGTTTTTCTTTGCTTTACTGATGTCTGGTAATTGTTTGATAAAATAGTATTTCGGAGTTTATCATTTGGAAGAGGCACACAATATTTACACTGTTATAGTCACTCCGTACCTGAGCCCACTTTGTTGCCAAAATCATTGCAAAAACTTGAATTAGAAAATAGAATTTTTGAATACACATTCAGGAATACATATAAAGTTCCATATAAAGGCATGTACAATAAGAAAATGTAATAAAATACTCACTCAATTAAAGGTCTGTAGTGAAAACACTAGCCTTTGGGAAACAGTCACAGGAATGGTCCATTGAATAAAATTATTATTCAGAAGAATGTCCTGCACTCCAAATTCCTAAAACATATCTAGCCCTGTCAAGCCCCTGCCTAACTTTCTCCATTCAGAGCATGTAACCACTAATGAAGCAAATGAAGTCTCTAGCTTTAGAGAGATATAGTATGTAAAGGTTTCCACCCTGACACAGGTGACTCTCCTGGTAAGGGCATCCTTGAATCTGGTCTATGTAAGGGAATCTGTTCAGCAGGTGGGCCATGGCAGTTCTCAGTGACATCATCATTAGGCCCTCCCTGAAAAATATCTTGCATACTGTAGAACCATAGCTTCTTCCGTGATGTCACAAGTGTTGTGCCTTCAACTGCACCTCGAATATTCCTCTAGGGTTTACCAATTAGCGTTCTATTCAGAGTAAATAGCCATTTGGGAGGGAGAACAAAGAGGATGAAGATATCAGAGGTGGGGAGAAGGAAGCTGGCCTTTTGTCTTGGTATAAAAAAGGAAGATATATGTGGTCCTTGGGAATACTCAGTGATTTCTGGGTAAAGGTTGAGTGGTTCCACTGAAGAGATAGCCTTGATCTGAGCCTTCCACATACGGGAATTGAGAGCTGTCAAACTCTTAGAAGCATCTGGATTTCCTTCCTTGTAATGGTTCCTGAAAGATAGAGGGTTTAAATAATTAATTTCTTTATTCCAAAAACCAGGGTTTGGGATGGGCACAGTCATTTTCCTGAGAGCTCATGGCTTTTATTATTTTTGCCCTGAAGAAAAAGGTGCTAAGGAAAAAGGCAAAGACAAGTACTGTGTCCAAACTCAGAGTAAACACCTCCAGACTTTGGATATCTATAGTGCAGTTTGTGTCTGACACTGATATCTGGGAGAGAGAAGTGCTTCTACTTGAGACTTCATCATCTCAGTCTTTCCACTACTATTACTCTGATTACCATTCCATTACAGTGACCCTTTTGGTTTCTGAGTCAATATGTGTTATTAGCTGGCAGATTTCTTTAATTCCTTTTATTTTCTTAAATTTTTAACAAATTTTATTGCTTTTTTAATTGGATATTACTATATTTGCATTTCAAATGTAAATTTTTTCCCAGTTTCCTGTCCATAAGAGCCCTAACTGGTCCACCTAACATTCTTTTACAACCTCTTTTAGTGCACCTTGATATTCCCTTGAACTGAGAGCTAAACCTAGGTTGGACCAGGAACTTCTTCTTCCATTGGTTCCCAACAAGGCCATCCTCTGCTACATATGCATTTGTAGCCATAGATCTGTCCATGTACAGTCTTTGAATATTGGTTTAGTACCAGAAAGCTCTGGTTCATTGGTATTGTTGTTCTTATAGGGTTGAAAGCCCCTTCAGCTCTTGTACTCATTTCCCAAAATCTACCAACTAGAGGTTCGTTTTCAGTTCACTGCTCTGCCACAAGCATTCACTTCTCTATTTGACAGATTCTATCTGTGTCTCTCAGGAAAGATCTATATCTGGTTCCTGGGAGAATGCACTTCTTAGCTTCTGGTTTTCATGGCGCATATATATATATATATATATATATATATATATATATATATATATATATATATATATATATATCATATTTAATATATATTTTCAATGTGGTCATAATGCTCAGAATGGGATTCATTCATTTTCCACTCTAAATTCAAAGATATTTTTGTTCCCCCTTTCAAAAAGGAGTGAAGCATGCACATTTTCGGTGTCCTTTTTGGGCTTCCAGTGGTCTGTAGTCTGCATCTTCGGTAATTTGAGCTTTTGTGGCAATATCTATTTTCGGTGATTTCATACCATGTGTGTTTTTCTGTGGTTGTGTTACCTCAGGTAGTATTATATTTTCTAGTTCAATACATTTGTCTATGAATTTCTTGAAATCATTTCTTTTGATAGCTGAATTGTACACCATTTTGTAGATGTACTACATTTTCTGTATCCATTCCTCTGATGAGTGCCGTTAGGGTTCCTTCTAGCTCCTGGTATCATGAATAAGGCTGCTATGAACATAGCTGAGCATTTGTCTTTTTTGCATGTTGGAGCCTCCTTTGGTTATATGCCCAGGTTAGGTGTATCTGGGTCCTCAGGTAGTGCAATTTTCAATTTTCTGAGGAATCTCCAGACTCAGATCCAGAATGGTTGAACCAGTTTGTAATCCGACCAATGAAGAAGGATCATTACTCTACTTGACATCTATGTCAACATCTGCTGTCTCCTGAGTTTTTTATTTCAGCCATTCTTACATGTGTGAAGTGTAATCTCATGGTTGTTTTCATTTACATTTCCTTGATGACTAAGTATTTTGAACATTTCTTTAGATGCTTCTCAGATATTTGATTTTCCTCAGTTGAGAAATCGTTGTTTAGTTCTGAAACATAATTTTAATAGGGATATTTGTCTCTCCTAAGTTTAAATTTTTGAATTATTTGTATGTACTGGTAATAGCCCTCTATCAGATATAGGATTGGTATAGACCTTTTCCAAATCTGTTCCTTGCTGTTTTGTCCTAACAGTGTCCTTTGGCAGGCAGTTTTCTACTACAGTGAAGAACTGTTTGTTAGTAAACTTGAACATGGACTGGCTACTCCCTGACTTCCCTATGTGTTTTGAGCAGTAATTGGGGAAACCAAACAATCATATTATACCCCTACAAGGCATGCCTATATTTAGTCATGGATCTAGAGAGACCTATCAGTGATTCTGGGCATCTGTCAAAGAAATGTAGGCTGGTGGAGTTTGCAGTTTTAATCCTGTCTTGTGCAACTACAGGCTATGGTGTTATGAAGCCAAGATACACCATGTGCAGCTGTGAATAAGCCTGAGAAGGCTTACTCCTTGGATTTCTGAGGAATTGCTAAGGGATCCAGGGGAAATCAGCACCCCCTGCTCAACAGAGCTCTAGGAATGCTGACACTCTTGCTTCATCTCTATATAAAGCTGTGTCAGAAGGTCATCTGTCAGGTATGTTCTTGAATATCCTTCAGTGTGCTAGCATTGGAGTCCAGTGAAATCTTATGCAGGAGAGGTGTGGGAAACTCTTCCATTAGAGATCAGAGAGATGAGCTGTATTCACATTCAATCGACTCTGTATGTTCCTGGTCTTTGGCTTTGATCATCCAGATCTATTGTCTCATATTTCATGTTCATGTGGCCAAGTTATGAGGTAGCAAGACTCACAATTCTTTCACATTTTCCCATCCTCCGTTCTTGGGTAATAGATTTTAGTGAAACCCTTCATGTTTTATATTGTAGACCAACTGAGCTAACTTTTCTTCAATAAGCTGTTCTCTATTATCCGTACACCGTGTGTGTGTGTGTGTGTGTGTGTGTGTGTGTGTTTCTGTTTGTGTGCTTAAATTGATAGCTTGTATGCAAGTTTACAGAAACCTTGTCACTGAAAGGAGTCCACGTATGAAATCTATAAACTGTGGATGGGGCAGCATCCAAATGTTCTCCCACAACATGACCTTCTAGAAAAAGTAGAATAATCTAAAATAAATTAATACACTTGAAAGTAAAACTTGGAGGAAATGCCCTGGCATGACTACATTATCACTGTTAACTGTGACATTTTTCTCTTGCCTTCTGTGGCCAGACATGAAGGCTCTGAAGCAAAGTTGGATCCTGTTGATCTGTGAATAAGCTGAAGGAGACTATCATCTTGGTTAAATGAAGCATATGAAAGTCATGACAAGACAGTATCAAGCCATTGCTACACTGCCCTCCCAATGGAAACATGGAAGTGTTGACAATCACAGAGTGAGGTCTCATGTCTGAACTTTAACACCCAGCTAGGCAAAGTGTAACCTGTCAGTTAGCTTCCTGAGTACCATTCACAAGCCAAGGGTAGGCTCAGATGAAGCACCATTGAAGATAGCTGCTATTCCTTGTGACCTGCTTTTCAGGGTATGTGGCAGACCATTCAGCCTCTTGTGACATGGGAGATCAGAGTAATGGGAGACAGACAGAGGGGCCAAATCAATGTTTGTTTTTCTGGACTAACATAACTGCATTATCCAGGCTAAGGATTTGCTCATGGAAGTCTAGTGTCTCACATTGGTATAGGTCAATCTGTATGGGGTCTCAATAGCACAACTGGCTCCAGGCTTCTTTCTTAGTTACTGCGAATTACAGGCAGTCATTTATACGTTGTCTTCTAGATTCACAAATTATTTTCTGGCTTCATATACACAAGGCATAGTATTCTTTCACTTTCTCTCTCTGTGTATGTGTCTTTCTCCGTCTCTCTGTCTCATCTCTCTTTGTCTGTCTGCCTCTCTGTCCTATTTTTAAGCTTTCCTATAACAGTCTTTACTACTGATAACATATTTCCAGTCAGATTATGCACTTGCTTCTCTCATAAACCCCAGTGTGATCTGAACTTGCTGTCTACTGGAGAACAAAAAGTAAAAAGAGAATTGATGTCCAAATCTACAAGACTAGAATTTTAACAACTGAGAAAATGTAGAATATTCAACAACTCCCAACAAGCCTAGGGGCCAAGGATCATGTATCAAAGGAAAATTTTCAGAGACCCAAGAAATGCATGCAAGGCTGACAATGGACTGGCTTCTCTTTACAGGGACTGTGAGCACCAGGAAAAAAGGTAACATGAGGCTTTAATAAACATGCATCCTGTAATAATACCTAGTCTCTTCCTTACTTTACCCTTCCTTGTCTGTCTTTTCCTAATGGATGTTTTACATAAATGTAGTAGTGACTGCGTTCCAGGAGCATAGAAGTTGCATAGAAGAAATTAAGACACTTTCTTGTTATATAAGTGAAAACATAAATTATCTGGTGGAAAAGGGCGAGTGAGAGCAGTGGGCTGATTCTGAGGAGCTTCCTAGAGGAGGTGGTCTTGGCTCAGGCCTTCTAGTAGCAGCACTTATGACCTGAAGGCTCTGGATTCCGAAAGAAGAGAAGCAGTTTAAGGAATATCTGATGAATTTTTGGCAGTAAGCCAGGAATTGTCAAGCATGCAGCTGGTCTTCTGTGAGTTCCTTAATTTCATTCTAAATGTGGAGGAATACCAATAACAGTCACAGGGATAAAAGCTTTCACTCTCAGGGAAGAGTATTGAATTTCATCTTCAGAGGATTCCTGGATATGCCATTGGAATTTTATGACAAGGGCTACTCCCCTGGACATGCATCAAGTTCTCTGACTCATTGTCTTGAACATACATGATTAAGGCTTGGTGGTCCTAAACACTATGGACTCCAGGACTTACCTGCATCGCATCAGATATGAACTGAAAATGTCCTCCATGTCTTCTGTTCTTGGCCAGATTTTGTTGTTAAGGACCAGGGGGACTGCAGAAGGGAGTGAGGTATATGTCTGGCGATCATAATTGGGAGAAAGAAAATAGCTAGTTGGTCTAGCTTGAAGAGAGCTTTCCTCCTCTTCCAGTGCTTGCAAGTGTCTGTAGATTTCCCCTTTCATCATGCTTCATTGGGGGACTAGCATTTTCTCTCATGTGTCTTGGCCATTACTGTGCATATTCCCTTGTATTTATCTACAAGGTCTGCTGGGAAGGCATCGTCCCAACCTTCTTACATCAGTGAGCAAGTTGGAGAAATTGACTAATGAGCTTCAGAAGATGACCTGTGAGTTGGGTAAACTCCCAGAATGTTGACACATTGCATCAACAGCATTTGGACAAAAGATAGCCATTATGCCCACTTCTTTGTTGACTGTCCTGACCCTTCTGTGTTAACATCAGTTTTCTCACACCACAGGAAAATGCAAATGTAATGTCCTCATGTACAAACTAATTTTCTTATGTGCCTCTCAGACGCAGGATATGAAGAAAGGTGAAAGGTGAAAAGAAGGGTGAAAAGAAGCTATTTAAATTCTCAGAAAAGCAGAGGCTGTGTTTTGAATAAGAGGCTTGGGATATGGCAAGTAATGTGTGAGTTCTCATCATGGATTTTGCATTTTCTGTCCTCAGAGGATTACAAAAAGCTGATCAGCTACAGAAGCACAGTAACTTAAACTAAATAAGTAAACCTTTATTTATTTACTTTAAAGATTTATTTTATGTGATTTGTATGTTACTCTGTTACTGTCAGGCACAACAGAAGTGGGCATCAGATGCCATTATACATGGTTGTAGGTGACAATGTTTTGCTGGGAATTAAACTCATGACCTAAGGAAAAGCAGTCAGTGCTCTTAAATGCTGAATCATCTTACCAGCCTAAATTCCTTTTGATGGTGATGGTAATTGTATTGATGATGATAAGCCTGATTTATTATTATTATTATTATTATTATTATTATTATTATTATTATTATTATTATTATACTGCAACACTAAATGGATCAAGACTTACCCTCCTCCAATGCTCTTCCCCCTATCCTGTCTCAAGAAAAATCTGCAATAAGGAAGACACCATCAGAGCTGCCCATCCTCCGCAACATAATAGAAAGAAAAGATTAACTTTGTCTTGGTTCCGGAGACTTTCTTGTTGATGGGGCTCATAGCTTCAGACCTGAAGACAGGTCGACTATGGAAATGGGAGCTCCTTTTGGAGGGTTCTGCCTATCTTGGAGTAATTGGGAAATACTGAGCAAGCATAAGATGTTGGTCCACCACCTTATCCTTGCTGAGAATAAAGACTCCTGGGAACTGGGTAAGCAGTGTAGGCAGGCATGGCTAACAAGTCGGTCCAGGTTGGTAAACGTTTGTCCATTAGGTATACAGGGGGAGCATTTCAATGACTAATCTGAATGTATCTCCTGTCCACTACGTTCCAATCCCATGCAAGGAAAGTTTTGTTGATTTTGTCTATCCTGTGGCCTAGCAAGTGTTTTTCACATTCTGTATTCAGTTCCGTCACTGATATAAACCTTGTGAGAATGGAGGGAACAAAGGAAATCCACAGAAAACAACATTGTGCATTCTAGAAGATCAAGGCCTTCTCATAAAATAATCCTTGTATCTATGAAGTCAGCCGTGAAATAATTGAAACCTCTGGTCATGCAGCGGATATCTGGTATATGGGTCTTTTGACTAACTATTCCATGGGGCAAAGAAAGCATTAAAAATTACCATGAGATTAAAAAATAATTAAAAATGAGTCAGACCTCTGACACTTAGCAGTATCTAATCCCAATGAGGGTAACAAATAACATGAAGGGTATTATCTTGAGCAAGATTTACTCTGATGGAATTCTCAGATGTTCATATGTACTTGAAAATCTGACACAGAAGACTGTATTGATATCATACTCTAGTCTAGAAAGACCATACCCAGAAGTATATTGTTCTTTCTGCAGTACAGTGTTGCAACTACTTCACATCACACATTTGTATGTGAGGCTGAAATTAATGTTCTACATAGATGAAAGCATTCCCTCAATACTTGTCTTAGTAATTTTTTAATATGGAAAATGTCTCAGAATTCAGCAGTTCCAAACCTGAATTGAAGTAACTGTTCTTCTGACTGTATACATAGAGGACATCTGAGTAGTTGTTGACATTTTTAGTCAGTGGCATCTCCCCATGGATCTGTTTGAGCCTGAATAAGAATGCATAGTAATGTTTTAGCTAAGGGAATCATGTAGTATCCAAAACATTACAGGATCCATCTGCTGTAAATATTTTTCTTTTACACAGGTGAAGAAAGCTGCATAAAGTCTGTATATCAAAGTTCGTAGCTATTACACCATCCATAGATGAAAAAATTTGGTTTACACTGGTTAAGAAAGGTGTATCAAAAGCAGTATATCAAAGGTTGTAGATATTTCACTTTCCATAGATGAAAATATATCAAGAAGAATTCTGTAGGTCTACACAGATGATCTCAGTATCCCCACAAAATTCTAAGCCAGGAGGAACAATTAATCACTTCATATGGAAACTTAAAATAGTCTGATGCTATGGTAAGTAGACTGTTAATAGATACTGAAAAACCATCTATAAAGCACATGCATATATATATATATATATATATATATATATATATATATATATATATACAAGATGCTATTCAAAAGGTATCCAGAGGCAGTTTCCAACCTACATTAAGCACAAAGAGATTGATTTCCCCCTTTACAGATTCTGATCAGAACCACTAAGTATTAAGAAAACTATATTAGAACTCACTTGCATATCATAAGAGTGTAAAACTAGGTAGTCACAGCAAACACGATATTTGGGAAGCGTAGCCTGAATTTGCCAAGAATGGAGGGAATGCATTTAGCTGATGATTTCTGGCCATGAAACAAATCTCCAAAATACCATCTGAATTTGCATTTACAGAACAAAAAAAATACTTAATTAGATTTGGATAAAATTGGAAACTAAAGTCTCCAAAAATCTCCAAATATTATTTATCATTGAGCTCTGAATCCCTATGGAGATTGGAGGATATTATGAGTTTAATCTGTGACCCAGGGGTATAAGTAAATGGTGCAATTTGAAGTGATTAGATATGTTAAAGAGGCATGCAAAACAAAGGAGGTCATTTTATCTTTGAAGAAGTGTGCTTCTCCAACATGTAGCAGAAGTTACTATGGAGTGACCTAGACACACAAACACACACACACACACACACACACACACACACTCACACACACACACATACACACACACACACACACACACACACACATACACACATCCTACAAATAAGTGACTTGCTCTGTGCTGTTGGGGCATGGTGGATTGATCCAAGTTATGAGGTGTATACTCCAAAAGTAAGTCAAAACCAAAGTCAATGAAAGAATTCAGAATTCCTCCTCCTTTCTTGAGAAAGAATTCTGTGCATGAACAATGCTTAAATTTTGAAGTGTAAGAGGAAAGATTTGAAAACAGTAACAACTGAATCCCACTTTGAAAACAACATTTCAGAGATGTCTAGTGACTCAATTTTGATTTTATGGAACTGTATTTGCTCAGTTCTCATGATTGCATGACTGTACCAGGACATTACTAGTCATAACTCTGTAGGGACAGTAAGAGCTTTGACAATTCTTCAAGTTGAAAAACCTAAGCAACCGTACCTGCAACAACTTAATTCAAAAGGGAGAAACTTGTGCTTGGGTAAATCCAGTACCTAAGTCTGAGCAGCTGGTTCAAAGCCTAGGAGAAACATTGTATCTATATAAGGACTTCCTGATGCAGAACGTGTTACTAAAATGAAGAAAGCTAAGGGCTTCAGGAAATATTCATTAGGAAGAATTTGAATGGTAGAAATTATATGCTATTAATTTAGTGGTACACATTCAGAGGACAAATTTTTAAAATCTCTATCTCCTTGGGAGTGATAATATTTGAGCTGAGTAAATGCTGTAGCCCAGGTAGGAAAGGGAAGTGAGTTTCCATTCATACATTGGAATTCCCTTCGCACTGAACATGAATATGAGAGAGTTTCAAAGAAGTGTTGAAGCACATCAAAAACTGCTGGGCATAAAGGAGGAGTCTCAGAGGGTTAACTCATTCTTGTTTTGAAGGATTTTCAAGTTTATTATTGGAAATCAGTCAAGAGATATTCAAAATCTAGAAACCAAACACGGCACATGTCTCATATTAGCCTTGGAAGTCCTTGACATGTAAAGGCCCCAAAGAGGCATAGCTAGATTCATCTATAAAACTCTATTACAATTGGTGATTGACTGTCTTCCCGCTATCTTCCCACGGCCAGCCACAGGGTACGACTGTAGTGCTAAAACTTCAACAAAAGGGGTTGGGGATTTAGCTCAGCGGTAGAGCACTTGCCTAGCAAGCGCAAGGCCCTGGGTTCGGTCCCTAGCTCCGAAAAAAAGAAAAAAAAAAAAGATATGAACACTTTGGGGGCTGGGGATTTAGCTCAGTGGTAGAGCGCTTACCTAGGAAGCGCAAGGCCCGGGGTTCGGTCCCCAGCTCCGAAAAAAAGAACCAAAAAAAAAAAAAAAAAAAAAAAAAAAAAAAAAAAAACTTCAACAAAAGAATACTGCTTACTTTAATAACTGTGTTTTATTTTTGGTTTGAGTTTTGTTTGGTTTGGTTGGAAGTTTTATTATTCATTCTTTTTTTAATTTTTGTTCTTCTGGTGAGTTTTCAATTCGGCTAAGGTCATGTACTTTTTATTATGATTGTATCATTTTAGCACATTTTGAAAAAGGTTAATATATATTTTTCAGAATAATTTGTGTTTTTCAAATCTTAAGAAAGTTGTTTTTTTTACGT
The DNA here is from genome assembly GCF_021556685.1 of Rattus norvegicus. Taxonomy (NCBI): domain Eukaryota; kingdom Metazoa; phylum Chordata; class Mammalia; order Rodentia; family Muridae; genus Rattus; species Rattus norvegicus. The sequence goes on from NC_141555.1 coordinate 12,016,514, forward strand.
GTGGTGTAGCCATCCTGTTATCTGACAAACCATAAGCGGAGATAGGTCACTGAAACATTAAGGGGTCTTGGGATGGATATTTGATCACAATAAGCCAGAGATAAACATGTGGATTGGACTTTCAATGTCGCTAATATGGCCCACTGTGGATACCAATTTCATGATGGAAAAGGTATCCATGATGCATCCTTGTGTTCATATATTTAGGTTCTCCTAATATATAGTACTCTAGTGAACAAACTAGTGAGAAACTCAATAGTTTTGCTCTAATGATTCTCAGGTAATGAAAACAATCACCAACGGAGTAAAAATAGAAAACAAGATCGGGAAAACCAGATCAATCTATCACTGGTTTCATGAAAAATAGTCACAGTGGGAAACACTTGGGAGAGAGAATGAATTCCATGTTTCTAAAAACCTTTTTTATACTTAGTTTTGATCTTTTTGGACTTGAATATATATTTGGTGCCTCTTTTGAATAGTTGTTTGGGTCAGTTTTTTATCATTAACATTATTATTGCTGCTATTTCTTTTATTTTTTTCTTTTATTTTTTGTTTTTTTAATCTTTACTAACTTGAGTATTTCTTATTTACCTTCCCGATTATTATTCCCCTTCCTAGTTTGTGGACAAGCATCCCCCTAACATCTCCCCCTCCCCCTCAAGATGGGCTTCCCCTTCCCATCCTCCCCCCACTACCACCCTCACTCCAACACTCACGTTCACTGGGGGTTCAGTCTTGGCAGAACCAAGGGCTTCCCCTTCCACTGGGGCTCTTACTAGGCTATGCATTGCTATCTATGATATTGGAGCCCAGGGTCAGTCCATGTGTAGTCTTGGGTAGTGGCTTAGTCCCTGGAAGCTCTGGTTGGTTAGCATTGTTGTTCATATGGGGTCTCAGGCACATTCAAGCTCTTTCAGTCCTTTCTAAGATTCCTTCAAAGGGGGTCCCATTCTCAGATCAGTGGTTTACTGCTGCCATTGCGCTATATATTGGCTGTATTCTGTGTGTGTTTCTAAGGAGAGATCTACATCTGTTTCCTGTTGGACTTCAGTTCTTTCCTCATCCATCATATCTAATTGGGTGGCTGTATATGTATGGGCCACATGTGGGGCAGGCCCTGAATGAGTGTTATTTCTGACTCTGTTCTAAACTTTGCCTCTGTACTCCCAGAAAACTGTATTCCTGTTCCCCTTTTAAAGAAGGAGTGAAGCATTTGCGTTTAAGATCTTTATGGTAAGAACTTCAAACCTCTGAAGAAAGAAATTGAAGTATAAGTCAGAAGGTGGAAATATCTCTCTTGCTCATGGTTTGGTAGGACTTATATAGTTAAATTGGCCATTTTACAAAAAGTGATTTGCAGATTAAATGCAATCCCCATCAAAATACAAATACAATTCTTCAGAGAGTTAGACAGAACAATTCCCAAATTCATATGGAATAATGAAAAACCCAGGATAGCAAATACCTCAGCAATAAAATGACTTCTGGGGGAATCACTATCCCTGAACTCAAGCAGTGTTACAGAGCAGTTATAAAAGTGTTTGGTATTGGTCAAGAGACAGACAGACAGACCAGCTGAATAAAATTGAAGACCTAGAAATGAAACCCCATACCTATGGGCACTTATTTTTTGACAAAGTAGCCAAAACTATCTAATGCAATAAAGATAGCATTTTCATCAAATGGTGCTTGTACAAAGGGACGTCTGCATGTAGAAGAGTGTAGATCAATCCATGCTTATCACCCTATACAAAGCTTAAGTCCAAGGGGATCAAGGACCTCCACATCAAACCAGATGCACTCAACCTAATAGAAGAGAAAGTAGGGAAGCATGTCGAAGACATGGGCACTGGAGAAAATTTCCTGTACAAAACACCAATGGCTTATGCTCTAAGATCCAGAATGGACAAAGGGGATATCATAAAACTGGAAAGCTTATGTAAGGCAAAGGACATTGTTATTGTTTCTTTTTTACATAAGTGTTTTGCCTGCATTAAGTGCTATGAACCATATTCATGCAATTCCCACTGAAGCCAGTTGGAGGAGAGGTTTTCACATGGAATTGGGTTACCCTTTTGATTCTATGCTTAGCAAATACTCAAAATGCATGAGCTATATTTCCAGCCCATGTGCCTGATTTTTATCCTTTTTTTGTACTGTCTTAATTCTGGATGAAACTCACCAATAAGAGAAGTTTTGTGATACCTTCAGCAGTATATATATATATATATATATATATATATATATATATATATATATATATATATATATATATGGTATAGACATGTTCATTTTCTAAACTGCCAGTCATCCATGTAGGATAATCTTGGATACAGCATTATAACTCAGCGTCTCTAAACTCTCAAGTGTCATCCTTGGTGACAATGTATATTAGACCCATCAGATGCAATGAAGAATTAAAACTCTTCTTGTGGTGAAAGTGGAAAGGAAATCACATTGATGTATCATAAATGCAGTGCAAAGAGCAAGATTCAGACTACTCTGGGGGGATGAAGCCTGCAGCGGAGACAACAGACATTTGGTGGAAAATGATTCAGTACAATAATGAGAAGGGAGAAAGGTAGCTGATATTGTTCTAATAGATTTCTCAACATTTTCAATGTGTTTCTTCCAGGTCACTGAATGACTGTTGTAAAGCAACTCCTGCAATGAACTTTTGAGACCAAACATCAGCCTGAGAATTAATGTGTGAAAGAATTAATTCTTTGTCTCCCCAAACTGTTGCTTTGAAACTAAGAGTCAAACGTATGCATTCTATGAAATATATATATATATATATATATATATATATATATATATATATATATAACCAGGACAGATACAACATCTTCATTTCCGAGAATGAGATTTTCAAGGTGAGTTGGGTCAGCAATAAAGGTAATTTTTGCTGGCTCTTGATACTTGAAATCCTACCCTAGGAGCCCCATGATTGAAAGAAAGAACAAATTCAGACAACATGTCTCAGATTTTTATATAGTCCAGTTTATCAGATCTTGGTCCACAAAAGGCAAGACAATTACTTCTCCAATTATTGTTTATCCTGTAAGTCTTCTTCATGGTGCTCTCATGCAAATATATTACTGTGCATTGGCAGATTACTATTTATATTTTTATTCTGTTGCCAAGAACTATAGAAAATAAGAAGGACTGTATCAACGCATCCTATGAAAATCATACAAAGGGAATGTGGCCATTGGAAATTTGTAACTGATAGGAAACTCTTACAAGACACACACTGCTCTAAAAGGTCTTCTCTAGATTCATGGTGCAGAAAATGGTGTTATCTAACAGAATGTAAAGAATGAATCTCTCTGTACAGATAAAAGTGATTTGTCACAATGATCAAGGCTATGGACCACAAAATTTAACAAAGGCTGGCTATTTGCAAAGTCCTAGAATCCATTAGTTTATTGATCCAAAAGGCAAGATATCTGATCTGGTCATTCGTATATGGATAAATCTTCAGAATCCAGGTTCTAATCTCTGTGAGGATTTGGTAGCAATGTGAGTGCAAGCAGGAAAAAGAAAAAGCTTCTTTCTTCAATGTTTTCTATAGGGTTAAAGTAGAATGCATGTTTAAGAATACATTGGGATTGCGATTCTCAAACAGACCAGTATCTTCAACTGATCTTTCTTTTCTGGGAATCTGCAGTCTGTCAGCATGGCTCAGGTGTATGTGAACTGCAAGATCCAGCCTGGGGAGGTTGTCCTGTTCATCGATTCCCCCTGTACCTTTTGCAGAAATACGCAAGAAATTCTCAATCAACTCCCTTTCAAACATGGTGTTCAGGGATTTGTAGACGTCACAGTCACTAACAACACCAATGCATTTCAAGATTACTTACAACAGCTCGGTGGAGTGAGAATAGTTCCTTGGGTCTTTATAGGTAAAGGAAGACTGCATAGGCAGATGCAGTGATATAATCTCCCTCCAACAGAATGGGGATCTGATGATGTGGCTGAAGTAGATTGGAGCTCTGCAGTTTTGAACGGGGTGGCAGTAAAACCCATGCTGACAGCAGACTTTCAGTCATGCTGAGACAAGTTCACCTGAGAGATGATGTGCATCATGGAGGATGTCAGTATTTTCTTATGATTAGGCATTTCAACAAATTGGTTTTATTCTATTCCTCAATGCTAAAATCTGATGCTGTTTGCCTGAAACCATGGAGTGGGAAGCCTTACAGATCACACAGGATTGACTATCCATTCTTTATGTGCTGATATGTCTCTACCTCTAAGCCCATATTAAAAATCCAGTGCATCTAAATCTCCAGTGAATCAGGTACTATTTTCTAACATGCTAATCTACTGAGGTCATTTTGTAGAAGTCCACTTCCTAATGATTATTAAAACAATGAATATTGTGACGTAGTTTATGATCTACATTCTGGCCTTTCCCCCCTTCAAGCATGTACTTCTGCATTTACAGCTCTCAGCTAGTGTTCTCAACCTTTCCCTACCAAAAGCCACAGAAGTCCACACTTGAATGAGGATGCTGTCTGAAAAACAGATGAAGAGCTTTAGCAGAGATTTTCCTCACTGTAGCAATATTAACATAGACAGCAGACCATATGATGAATTCAGCTCTGTTCAGAAACTGGTTAATTGTCAAGAAAATCCCAAACAGTTGTGAATTGATTCTAGTCAGAGTCGCAGAAAATTCAAACATGAAATGCAAAATTTCAGAGCACTCCTTCAAAGACTGTCTATGAAAGAAGGTGCTTGCAAAACACCGTCCTAAAATATTTGTTCCATTCACACTTTCACAGGTTGTTTTGATGTCCTGCAATGATGTTTATTAATCATGGAACTGCAGGTCTCTGGTCTCCAGAGAGAAGTATTCATCCATAAAAAAGATGTTTCTGCAGATGACTAAAAAATAAAAATAAAGAATAGTTCTTGATTAAAGTTCTGGGTCAAGATGTAACATCCTTCCACAAAGATCAGATTAGAAGTAGATTTGTGTGTGTGTGTGTGTGTGTGTGTGTGTGTGTGTGTGTGTGTGTGTGTATGTGTGTGTGTTAAATGAGACTTGTATGTCTGGTATTTTAAGAAAACCTACCTGGTTGAAGATTCTTTTTAATGTCGTCTTGAATCTGTCAGTCGTCTGTAATTCTTTCTCCCTCTATCTATACTTTCTGTTTACCTCATTTTCCACCTGCCTCACTCTCTCTCTTTTGTTCTCTCTCATTGTTGAATAATACCAGACTCAAATTGGAATTTTAATGTTTTCAATCCTTTTTTCTACTTTATGTAATCATCTAAGAAACTTTCAATACACTTTAAATGTCTAATCAAATTTTTAATCTGAATACATGTGGTCCTATGATATTTTAGGAGGGAGATATTAAATGCCCGACTCTGTCATTGTTTAATATAGTGCTGTTTAATTTATGCATATTGAGGTGATTTAATATTGGCACTCCAATACATCCAGTAAATCATTAATGGTTTAAAAAATATTCTAGATTTGGGACTGTGAATATAAAAAGTGTTTTCTCCATGTCTCCTCTCTTCTCTTTAATTTTGTTAATTCTACACTTTCTTTAACTAACTTGGCCAGAGATTATACAATCTTGTTAATATTTTCCACAAATGAACTCTTCCTTTCATTCATTATATTGTTGTGCTCATTTTATTGATTTCAGCCATGATGCGTTGAATATACATGTTATACCCCTTCAAGAAGGCAAAAAGGCCACCCTGAAACAAGGTGCAAAGAGACTGTAGGTGCCAAAATGTGGGAGTGATCATAGGGATAGCATGTCTTCTGGATACGCAGATTGCTCACCTCATGACACATGTGGTTCCCTGCACAGCTTCAAGCCAGTCAACAGTGCAGAATGCAGTGTAAATGCATGAAAGCTGTTACTCCTAACTGACACACTATGGACAGTTAGTGTCTTCTGTTGGTATGTTGAACGTTTTTTTGTAAGGGATCATCATGGGGTTATTAAACACAATTTTAAAATAGAAGACATACAAAGGTAAGATTCAAAGAAATATAGTGATGTAGGTAAAATAAATGTGAAAATTATCATCTAAATATTTTGGAGGAAATTCTCAAAAAAATAAAACAATTAAAGTATATAGCTTAATATGTGTACAAAGAGAATATTTTCTATATAGGGATGTTTCATAAAGTGACCTTAATGAATTCTGTTAGTTACAACAGATCTGCCAATTGTGTGAGTTTAGTGAGAGCGCATTACGTGATTTGATCTCAGTAAATTTAAAGTGGCTATTTTCAAATATAGCCAGCGTTTTTTTTCATGTACACTTTCAACAATGGACTTCTATAAATCATAATGAAAAGAATAAAACACTGTATATCCAGAAAAAATTAATTGGGTACATATCTAAACAAAATATTCACAATTGAAGAAATTTAAATGACTAAGAATCTAAGGCAAAATATATATCACCCCTATACACTACAGAACTGCAAATCAAAATTATGCTGACATTTTCATCCCTTTCAGAAACTTTAGTTTAATAACAAATGAGCCAACTTATCTTTACTGTGTTATGGAGAGGGGAACATTGCTATTTTCCCAGTGGGAACACAAACTTCTACAACAACTTTAGAAATCAGTATGATGTTTCATCATGAATGTAGAAATGGATACACCTAAAGATATAACTCAAGGACATAAGTCCAAATATTGTTTTATTCTAGTATAGAAACCCTTGATAATTTGGATATATTTGAATAATTTGGATATAAATGAATGCATAAGGAAAATATGGTGCATTGACAGAATAGAAAAAGGAAAGCATATAATTTTTAGGACAGTGAATGGATCTTGTGAAAGTAATCATAATGACAACCCAGATCAAAGAGGGAAAATGGGATACTTATTCACTTAAATCTGAATGTTAATTCAGCAATCGGTGGATCTGTATGATCCGTTTAGTGTCCACTGCCCCCATGTTGGGAAGTACAAGTGTACTTATGAATTGCTGAGGGACACTGTCAGGCACAGGAATGTCAAATGTGAAGAGACAGGGAAGAGGGCGACAATGGAGGGAATATAGATGTACAGCTAAAGTGAGAGAAATTTCAGTCATAGAATGGAAACCTAATGGAGTATATAGACTTTTTTTAAATTTTTATCAATGTTAATAACGATTTATTATAGGTACTGGGACAGAAGATAAATTATTGATTGGGTTTATCTATGTAAATTTTCAATAATAAGTACATCTCAAAAATTATGTATTTCAGCTTTCAGTAAACCTGTAGTGCACATAATGAGTGTATAGGCCTTAAGGAGTGAGATGTGAATGTCTCTGTGGTAAACATAAATGTATTATGTTATAAACATTATATGTATACAATAATCTATTTATCTGTTTACATTTCAAATGTCATTTCCCAAGTTTGTCTTTCTTTCTTGAATCACCAAGCCATTCTGATCCTCTTTCTTTCTAAGAAGGTGCTCCCCCATCTCCTTTCCCCCTTCCACTTTAGTCCTCTACCATCCCCCTTCTCTGGAATATGACGTCTCCACAGGACCAATTGAATCCCTTCCCAGAGATGGAAGATGAGGCAGCTGTCTTCTCCATATGCTCTTCGATCTATGAAGCAGAAGCCATGGACTGAGAAAAGTATACACTTGTTTGTGGTAAATTTCCTGAGACTCTGAAGGGTAAACTTAATTGACAGTGTTGTTCTTCATATCGGGCTCCAATCTCCTTCAGATCCTTCAGGCAATCCCCTATCCATTCTTTTCTGGCTCTCAGATTATGTCCAATGGTTATGTGAATGTGAATCTGTCACTGCCAGGTAATGACAGAGCCCCTCAGAGGACAGACATATAAGGGTCTTATCTGCAAGCACATCTTGATATCCGGAATAGTCTGAGGATTTGGAGTCTGTGGATGAAATTGTATTTTTTTTTGGTTGGTCTCTGGATTCCCTTTCCTTCAGTCTCTGCTCCTTTTTTGTCTTTGCATTTTTTTTAGACTTTGGACATTTATAGGTTAAAGATTTTGAACTGTGTGGGCATCACCTGGTCTTCACAGGTGTGGGTGTCTAGCTACAGGAGGCAGACTCTTGTGGTTCTATCTCTTTACTGCTTAGTATTTCAACTACCATCATCCCAGGAAATTTATGGGACTCTCTTGCATCCCCAGCATCTGCGACTTTCCTGGGGATACCCAAGTTCACCACCCACCACTGATGCTTATCGTTATTCATTCCAATATTCCTCTAGATTTCCCTCTTTTCTCTTTATATGGTTTCTACTCCCTCCATTTTGTCCATCCTTCTCTACTTCTAGCAAGGTCCCTCCATCCCTCTGTCTTCCATTATCATTTTGTGGTCTCTTCTAAGTGGGTTGCAAGAATCTACAGTTGGCCTTCTAAGATTTTACCCTCCATGTGATAAAAGATTTGTGTATTGGGTATATTGATCTTTTGGGCTAACATTCACTTCTCACTAATTACATCCCATGTTATGTCCTTTTCGATCTCTGTTACTACATTAATTTCCATGTCCATTTTTTTGCCTACAAATTTTTTGGTTTCCTCATTTTTAATACTTGACTAGTATTTCTTTGTTTAAATATAGCACACTTTCTCTATTTATTCCTCAGTTGAGTTGACATATATCACGATTTTTTTCTAGCATTTGACTAATATAAGTAACGCTGCCATGAACATGTTCAACAACATGTAACTGTTATATGGGGATCATGTTTGAATATTTGCCTTGAAGTGAGTGGTAAAGCCGGGTCTTCAGTCAATGCTATTTGCAATATTCTCTGAATCTCCCCAGTGATATCCAAAGTGGCTATACTGCTACTAATCCAGCCAGCAGTGGAGGAGTGTCCCACTTTCTCTACATCCTAGCCTACCCTGCTACTGCATTAGCTTTTTGTCCTAGTCACACTGATTGTTGTAATGTAGACTCTCAAGTTCATTTTAATTTGCATTTTCCTGATAACTAGGGATGGTGAACATTTCTTGATATGTTTCACAGCTGTTGAGATACCTCAGTTGAGAATTCTCTAACCCAGTTTAAAAGATGTGTTACTTGATTGTTTGGGAGTTTACCTTTCTGAATTATTTCTATATTTTTTATTATGGAACTCTACCAGATATAGGATTGGATAAAGTCTTTTTCAAATGTGTAGGTTTCTGTTTTGTCCTATTGGCAGTGTATATTGCTTTAAAGAAAGTTTTCAGAATGATGAGATTTCATATATTGACTGGTGATCATAGAGTCTGAACCTTTGGTACTTTGTTCTGAAAATTTTCTTCTGTGCAGCTGTTTTCTAGGCACTTTCTGACACTTTCCCTTCTATTGACTTCTGTATATATGGTTTTATGTGGATTTCCTTGATACTCTTGGATTGGAACTTTGAAGAAAGATAAAAATGGATCAATTGGTATTCAGCTACATCCAGACCAGCAGTTGGGATACCATCATTTCTTAAAATGATTTCAGTTATGTACAATATGCTTAGTCATCAGGGAATTGGAAATCAAAACAACCCTGAGATTCCACCACACATCAGTAAGAATAGCTAAGATCAAAAACTCATGTGACAGTATATGCTGGTGAGGATGTGGAGAAAGAGGAACACTCCTGCATTGTTGTTGGGATTGCAGACTGGTACAACCTCTCTGTAAATCAGTCCTGAGTTTCCTGAAAAATTAGACATTGTTCTGTCTGATGAACCAGCTATACCTCCCCTGGACATATACAAAAAAGATGCTCCAACATACAACAAAAACTCATATTACACTATGTTCATAGCAGCCTTATACATAATATCCAGAAGCTGGAAAGAACTCAGATGCCCTTCAACAGAGGAATGGATACAGAAAATGACGTATATTTACACAATGAATTACTACTCAGCTATCAAAAACAATGAGTGCATAAAATTCATAGGCAAATGAATGGACCTAGAAAATATCATCCTGAGTGAGGTTACACAATCACAAACACACGTAGTATACCCTCATTGATAGGTAGTTATTAGCCTATTATCCCAAATGCTCAAATTACCTAAGATACAATGGAAGACCACATGAAACTCAAGAAGGAGGACCAAAATGCACATGCTTCACTCCTTCCTTAAAAGAGGAACTAAAATATCCATAAGAGGGTTAGGGAGGCAATGTTTTTAGGAGACTGAAGGAACGGCCATTCAGAGTCTGCCAGACACGCTGTGCGCATATATATATATATATATATATATATATATATATATATATATGTATGTATGTATGTATGTATGTATGTATGTATGTATGTATGTATGTATGTATGTATATACAAAAACATGATAAGATGGATGTAGCTAAGAAGTGCATCCTGACAGTAACTGGATATAGATCAGTCCTGAGATATGCAGCCAGAATATGTGAAACACAGAGGAGAATCCCAGCCACAAATCACTGAACTAAGAATGGGACCCCCTTTGGAGCAATTAAGGAAAGGACTGAAGGAGCTGAAGGAGATTGCAACCCCATAGGAAAAAAACTGCTAATCAACCAGAGCTTCCACATACTAAACCACTACCTAAAGACTTATATGGACTGACCCAGGGGTAAAACTGCTTGTGTTGCAGTGAATAGACTTATTGGGGCACCGTTGGAAAGGGAAGCCCTCGGTCTTACTAAGGTTGGACGCTCCGTGTAAGGAAAGTACAGAGGGGAACTTTAAGGAAGGGGAATGGCTGTGGAGGGGACAACCATTATAGAAGGGGAGGGAAGAATATAGGGCTGATGGACAGGAACCCCAGAAAGGAAATAGCATTAGAAATGTAAATAATTAATACCTAATTTAATAAAAATGGAAAAAAGTTTAATCTTACAGTTCTAAAATCTTTTTTTTATTAACTTCAGTATTTCTTATATACATTTCGAGTGTTATTCCCTTTCCCGGTTTCAGGGCAAACATCCCCCTACCCCTCCCCTTCTTTATGGGTGTTCCCCTTCCCACCCTCCCCCAATTGCCGTCCTCCCCCCAACAGTCTAGTTCACTGGGGGTTCAGTCTTATCAGGACCCAGGGTTTCCCCTTCCAGTGGTGCTCTTACTAGGATATTCATTGCTACCTATGAGGTCAGTGTCCAAAGTCAGTCCATGTATAGTCTTTAGGTAGTGGCTTGATCCCTGGAAGCTCTGGTTTATTGGTATTGTTGTACATATGGGGTCTCGAGCCCCTTCAAGCTCTTAAAATTCTTTCTCTGATTCCTTCAACGGGGGTCCTATTCTCAGTTTAGTTGTTGCTCATGGCATTCGCCTCTGTATTTGTTGTATTCTGTCTGTGTCTCTCAGGAGAGAAATACATCCGGCTCCTGTCGGCCTGCACTTCTGTGCTTCATCCATTTTGTCTAATTGGGTGGCCGCATATGTATGGGCCACGTGTGGGGCAGGCTCTGAATGGGTGTTCCTTCAGTCTGTTTTAATCTTTGCCTCTCTATTCCCTGCCAAGGTTATTCTTGTTCCCCTTTTAAAGAAGGAGTGAAGCATTCACATTTTAAACATCAGTCTTGAGTTTCATTTGTTCTAGGAATCTAGGGTAATTCAAGCATGTGGGCTAATAGCCACTTATCAATGAATGCATACCATGTGTGTCTTTCTGTGATTGGGTTAGCTCACTCAGGAGCAGTTCTAAAATCTTATTGTCCAATAAATATAGCTTTTGAGATTTTAAAACATTTACTTCCTATGAAAATTAATATTGTATAAGCCCATGGAATACAAGTGCTCACCACTATATTAGTTAGTTATATGGAACCTGAAAATTGAACTCAAATATTCTAGAACTATCTTTCGGAATCATTTTAAAAAAGGTTTTGAGTTATTTCTAGCTCTTATGTGAGCCTGACACTTCTTTCTTGATTATGTCCAATTGTTTTTTAAGAGATACAGAAAAGTTACTTATTCTTTGTACAAATATTGTTACACATATTCCAGCACTGACTCAATATGAATTAGGGTGGTTATTATAAGGTATTATTAACCTATTGTCTTCATATAAAAGAAAATTCTGCAACTATTTACTCATTGGATTTTTCGATTTGTTTTGTTGTATGAAATATCGAAATCTACATTTGCATGCCATTATCATTTACTTAAAATATTAATTTCATTGATTGTAATATGGCCAAGATGCAGTGGACAATGGAAGAAATGTAAGGACTGTGGAGAAATGTACAGTCTCCTCTTTGTTAAGCTTGGCAGGTATCAAAATCAGAAAGGTAGAGTGACTGATATAGATACGTAAAAACGAAGTAATTACATATGGTGTGCTATGCTGTGAAATGATAAGAAAACTTTATATTTTAGATTTTTAATATTTAAAGGAAACCAAGTTATTTTAGATAGCTTTTTAATGGACATACTTCTGAGGAGATAATTGAGCCTTAGTAATCAATGTTTGTGTGCTTAAATGGTTAGTTTGTATGCAAGTTTACAGAAACCTTGTCACTGAAAGGAGTCTATGTAAAAAAATCTATAAACTGTGGATGGCGCAGCATTCAAATGTTCTCTCACAAAATGACCTTCTAGAAAGAGTAGCATAATCTGCAATAAAATAATACACTTGAAAATAAAACTTGGAGGAAATGCCCTGGCATGACTACATTATCACTGCTAACTGTGACATTTTTCTCTTGCCTTCTGTGGCCAGACATGAAGACTCTAAAGCAAAGTTGGATCCTGTTGATCTGTGAATAAACTGAAAGAGGCTATCAACTTGGTCACATGAAGCATGTGAAAGGCGTGACAAGACAGTAGCAGGCCATTGTGACACTGCCCTCCCAATGGAAACATGGAAGTGTTGACAATCTCAGACTGGGGTTTCATGTGTGAATTTTGACACCCAGCTAGGCAAAGTGTAACCTGTCATTTACCTTCCTGAGTACCATTCACAAGCCAAGGGTAGGCTCAGATGAAGCACCATTGAAGATAGCTGCTATTCCTTGTTAGCTACTTCTCACGATATGTGGAAGACCATTCAGCCTCTTGTGGCATATGAGATGAGAGTAATGAGAGGCAGACAGAGGGGACGAGTCTGTTTTTTTTTTTTCTGGACCACTATAACTACATTTTCCAGGCTAAGGATTTTCTAATGAAATTCTAGTGTCTCCCATTGGTATAGGTCAATCTGTATGAAGTCTCAATAGCACAACTGGATACAGGCTTCTGTCTTAGTTACTGTAATTTACAGATATTCATTTATACCTTATCTTCTATATTCACAAATTCTTTTATGGCTTCATATACACAAGGCATATTCTTTCACTCTCTCTCTGTGCGTGTGTCTTTCACTGTCTCTCCATCATCTCATCTCATCTCATCTCATCTCTCTCTCCTTCCCTCCCTCCCTCTCACCCTCTCTCTCTCTCTGTCCCTCTGTTTCTGTCTCTGTCTCTCTCTGTCTCTTTCTCTCAGTGTGTGTGTGTGTGTGTGTGTGTGTGTGTGTGTGTGTGTGTACTGGTGTGTGTTGGTGTGTCTGCCTCTCTGTCCTATTTTTTTTTACTCTTTCCTGCAACAATCTTTGCTAACGAAAGCACATTTCATACCAGTTTATGCACTTGCTTCTCTTATAAACCGCAGTGTGATCTGAACTTGCTGTCCTCTGGAGAACCACAATTAGAAATGGAGTTGATATCCAACTCTACTAGGCTAAAACTTTAACAACTGAGAGTATACCGAATATAAAACAACTCCCAACAATTATAGGTCCCAAGGATCATGTATGGAAGGAAAATTTTCAGAGATAAAAGACATACATGCCAGCCTGGATATGGAATTTCTTCTCTTTGCATGGACTGCCAGCATCAGGAGAAAGGTAACATGGGCCTTTTATAAACATGCATCATGTAATAATAGCTAGTCTCTTCACTTATGTTACCCTTCCCTGTCTGTATTTTCCTAATGCATGTTGTACATAAATGTAGTAATGACTGCCTTTCAGGAGTATAGATGTTGTCACATGTGGCTCTCAAAAAACGAATTTGACTTTTCTTCCCTGGCTGAAGCTTTTTACCATTGATCTACAACATCTTTTTCCCTATGACTGTTGCTTTGTTTTGTGTGTGTGTGTCTGTGTATCTGTCTGTCTGTCTGTCTGTCTGTCTTTGCCTCTGTTTCTTCCACATGATACATCTCTATACTTCAGTTTCGCTTCTTAACTGCTCATTCCAAGATTGACCCATCATGCTTTCTATGAGTGTTTGCTTTTGATGACTCAAAGTACACCTGTGTTATTCAATGCACCTGTAGCCAAAACTGTGTACAACTGATCATATCACAACCAGCCTCATGGCTAAAATAAGTAACTTTTGAGGCTCTGAGGGAAGTTTTTATCAGAATTTAAAATTTTTCTGTATTTTTTACTCCCCTATCCAAACTGTTGTAGTCTGTGGATCTTCCCCAAGTCTTTGCTTAATTGTATTTATCTATGTACTTGGCCTACTGGGAAGATATCATCCCAAACCTTCAATATTACTTAGATGGAAGAATAGATGAAGAATTTGGAGAAATTGGTCATTTAGTGACAGAAGATGTCCCCTGAGATGGATTAACTATGTCAAATCATCGCATCACTGACAAGCATTCTGAACTATGTTCTCAGTTTATTTTCTTCTTTGACATTTTGAGTGTGCTACCTAAGGTGGGGAGGACCTATTGTGTGCTGTGTTTGAAAACTGAGTCTTCACTATTAAAGCATGAAGGTGTTAAAAACTACAATAAATCAGTGATATCTCTAGGTTAGAAGGATAGTGATAGAAAGTCTTCCCTTGGGTCTCAGGCAAAGATCCTTGAAAGGGCAACTTGGCTTGTTTATTTGGATAAGATCTAGTTAATGGGTAGTTAACTGTTGAAGGGGACTCTCTTCTGGATACTCTAATGTATGCTGGAATTTCCATGGTATTCTCTGTGATGTCACTAGTGTTATGCATACAGAAACTGACCTTGTGGCATTTAGTTAGTTCTTATTGGTTTATCCACACAAATGTTTTTCAGGATGATCAAACTATTTACAGAGAAAACAGCGAGCATGGAGAGAAAAAAAAGAGAGGAAGAAGAAATTAATATACTTTCTTGTTATAGAAGTGAAAACATAAATTTTCTGGTAGAAAAGGGCGAGTGAGAGCAGTGGGCTTGTTCTGAGGACCTTCCTAGAGGAGGTGGTCTTGGCTGAGACCTTCTAGGAGTAGGACTTAGAACCTGATGGCTCTGGGTTCCTAAAGAAGAGAAGCATTTTTAGGAATATCTGATGAATTTTTGGCAGAGAGCCAGGAATTGTCAAGCTTGCAGCTGGTCTAATATGTCTTCCTTAATTTCATTCTGACTAAGGAAGAATACCAATAAGAACCAAAGGAATAAAAGTTTTGACTCTCAGGGTAGAGTATTGAATTTTAACTTTAGAGGATTCCTGGACATGCCATTGGAATTTTATGATAAGGGCTACTCTCCTGGACATGCATCAAGTTCTGTGACTCTTTGTCTTGAACATACATGATTAAGGATTGGTGGTCCTTAACACTACGGACTCCAGGACTTACCCACATCCCATCAGATACGAACTGAAAATGTCCTCCATGTCTTCATGTCTTTGCCAGATTTTGTTGTTAAGGGCCAGGGGGACTGCAGAAGGGAGTGAGGTATATGTCTGGCGATCGTGGTTGAGAGAAAGAAAATAGCTAATAGGTCCAGCTTGAAGAGAGCTTTACTTCTATTTCAGTGATTCAAAGTGTCTAGAGATTTCCACTTTTGTCATGCTTCATTAGGGTACTATCATTTTCTGTCTTTTGTCTGGGCCATTACTATGCATGTTCCCTTGTGTTTACCTACAGGGTCTGTTGGTAAGGCATCATCCCAACCTTCCACCATCAGTGAACAAGTACAACAAATAAAGAAGTTGGAGAATTTGACTAATGAGCTCCAGAAGATGACCTGTGAGTTGGGTAAACTCCCAGGTATGTTGACCCATTGCATCAACAGCATTTGGACAAAAGATAGCCATTATGCCCACTTCTTTGTTAACTGTCCTGACCCTACTGTGTTAACCTCAGTTTTCTCACACCACAGGAAAATGCAACAGTAATGTCCTCATGTACAAACTAATTTTCTTATGTACCTCTCAGATGCACGACATGAAGAAAGGATAGGAGTGTGATAAGAAGTTATTTAATTTCTCAGAAAAGCAGAAGAGGTGGGATACGGCAAGTAATGTGTGAGCTCTAATCATGGATTTTAATAGACAGAGTATGCATTTTCTGTCCTCAGAGGAATACAAACGTGGTGACCTACAGAAGCAAACAACAGAAGTGGGCATCAGCTGCCATTATACATGGTTGTATGCCACGATTTTTTTGCTGGGAATTAAACTCATGACCTATGAAAAAGCAATCAGTGCTCTTAAATGCTGAACAATATTACCAGCCTAAATTCCTTTTGATGGTGATGGTGATGGTATTGATATGGTGATTGCATTGATGGTGATGATGGTTATGATGATGATGATGGTGGTAGTAGTGGTGGTGATGATGACAACGACGATGACGACGACGACGACGACGACGACGATGATGATGATGATGGTGATGATGATGATTATTATTATTATTATTATTATTATTATTATTATTATTATGCAACTTTAAATGGATCAAGACTTACCCTCCTCCAATGATCTTCCCCCTCTCCTGTCTCAAGAAGAACCTACCATAAGGAAGACACCATCACAGCTGCCCATCCTCCCCAGCATTAAATAAAGAAAAGATTTACACTGATTTGATTATGGAGATTTTCTGGTTTACTGGGTTCATAGCTGCAGACCTGAAGCCAGGTAGACTATGGAAATGGGAGCTCATTTTGGAGGAATCTGCTTGTCTTTGAGTAAGTGGTAAATAGTGAGCAAGCATAAGATGTTGGTCCACCACCTTATCCCTTGCTGAGAATAAAGTCTCCTGGGAACTGGGTAAGCAGGGTAAGCAGGCATGGCTAACAAGTCAATCCAGGTGGGTAAACGTTTGTCCATTACGTATAAAGGGGGGGAACATTTCATGTTCTAATCCCAAGCAAGGAAAGTTTTGTTGTTTGTCTATCCTGTGTTTTTCACATTCTGTGTACAGTTTCTTCACTGATATGAACCTTGTGAGAATGGAGGGAGCCAAGGAAAGCCACAGACAACAAACTACATTCTAGAAATCAAGGACTTCTCATAAAAAACATCCTTTTATCTATTAATTTAGCAGTGAGGTAAATTTCTATCAACCTCTTATCATGCAGCTGATATCTGATACACAGGACTATTGAATAACTATTCCATGGGGGAAAGAAAGCAACAAAAATTTGCATGAGCTTAAAAAAAACTTAAAAAAGAGTCAGAACTCTGATACCTATCAGGAACTGGTCCAGATGAGGGTCACAAATAAAAAGAAGGTTATAATCTTGAGCAAGATTTACTCTCCTGGAATTCTCAGATGTTCTTATGTACTTGAAAATCTGTCACAGAAGACTGTATTGATATCATACAATATGGTCCAGAAAGACCATACCCAAAAATATATTTTTCCTTCTGCAGTACAGTGTTGCAACTACTTCCCATCACACATTTCTATTTGAGGCTGAAATTAATGTTCTACATAGATGAAAGCATTCCTTCAATCCTTGTCTTAATAATTTTTTTAATTTGGAAAATGTCTGAGAATTCATCAATTCCACACCTGAATTGACTGAATTACTGAAGTAACTGTTCCTCTGACTGTATACATATAGGACATCTGAGTAGTAGTTGGTTGATATTTTTAGTCAGTGACATCCCCTCATGGATCTGTTTGAGCCTGAATAAGCATGCATAGTCTTATTTTAGCTAAGGGAAACATGTAGTATCCAAACTATTACAGGATCTGTCTACTGTAAATATTTTTCTTTTACACAGGTGAAGGAAGGTACATAAAAGTGTGAATATAAAAGGTTTAAGATATTACACCATCCATACATGGAAATATTTTCATTTACACAGGTGAAAGAAGGTGTATCAAAGGCAGTATATCGAAGGTTGTAGATATTACACCATCTGTAGATGAAAATATATCAAGAAGAGTTGTGTAGTGCTACACAGATTCATCTATGTATCCCAACACAATTGTAAGCCAGGAGGGACAAGAAATCACTTCACATGGAAACTTAAAATAATCTGATGCTATTGTATGTACACTGTTAATAAATAATGAAAAACCACCTAAAAAACACAGTCATATAAACAAGATGCTATTCAAAAAGTAAACGGAGGCAGTTTGCAAACTACATTTAGCACAAAGTGATTGATTCCCCACTTTACAGATTCTGATCAGAACCATTGAGTAGTAAGAAAACTATACTAGAACTCACTTGCATATCATAAGACTGTATAACTAGGAAGTCACAGCAAACATGAAATTCCGGAAGCATAGCCTGAATTTGGCAAGAATAGAGGGAATGCATTTAGCTGGTGATTTCTGGCCATGAAACTCAAATGTCCAAAATACCAGCTGGATTTGCATTTATAGAACAAGAAATACTTAATGAGTTTTAGGACAAAATTTGAATCTAAAGTCTCCAAAAAGTATTTATTATTGAGCTCTGAATCCTAATGGAGATTGGAGGATATTATGAGTTTTATCTGTGACGCAGAGATATACATAAATGGTGCAATTTGAAGTGATTAAATATGTTAAAGAGGCATGCAAAACAAAGGAGGCCACGATATCTTCGAACAAGTGTGCTTCTCCAACACGTAGCACGAGTTACTGTGGAATCACCTAGACACACACACACACACACACACACACACACACACACACACAGAAAGACACAAACACACGCATACACACACATACACACACACACACACACACACACACACACACATACACATCCTGCAAATAAGTGACTTGCTTTGTGCTGTTGGGGCATGCTGGATTGATCCAAGGTATGAGGTGTATACTCCACAAGTCAGTCAAACCCACTGTCAATGAAAGAATTCGGAATTCCTCCTCCTTTCTTGAGAAAGAATTCTGTGCATGAGGAATGCTTACATTTTAAAGTTTAAAAGGAATGATTTGAAAACAGTAACAAGTGAATCCCACTTTGAAAACAACATTTCATAGATGTCTAGAGACTCAATTTTCATTCTATGGAACTGTAGTTGCTCAATTCTCATGATTGTATGATTGAACCAAGTCATTACTAGTCATAACTCTGTAGGGACAGTAAGAGCTTTGACAATTCTTCAAGTTGAAAAACCTAAGCAACCGTACTTGCAACAGCTTAATTCAAAAGGCAGAAACTTGTGCTTGGGTAAATCCAGTACAGAAGACTGAGAAGCTGGTTCAAAGCCAAGGAGGAACATTGTATCCAAATAAGGACTTCCTGATGCAGAACTTGTTACTAAAGTGAAGAAAGCTAAGGGCTTCAAGAAATATGCATTAGGAAGACTTTGAAAGGTAGAAATTATATGCTATTAATTTAGTGGTACACATTGAGAGGACTCATTTTTAAAATCTTCATCTCCTTGGGAGTGAAAATGTTTGAGCTGAGTAAATGCTGTACCCAAGTAGGAAAGGGAAGGGAGTTTCCATTCAGATATTGCAATTCACTTCACACTGAACATGAACATGAGAGTGTTTCAAAGAAGTGTTGAAGCACATCAAAAACTGCTGGCAACCAGGAGTAGTATCAGATGGTTAATTCATTCTTGTCATGAAGGATTTTCAAGTTTATATTGGAAATCAGTCAAGAGAAATTCAAAATCTAGAAACTAAATTCTGTACATGTTTCATATTAGCCTTGGAAGTTCTTGATCTCTAAAGGGCCCAAAGAGGCATAGCTAGATTCATCTTTAAAACTCTATTGCAATTGGTGACTGACTGCCTTCCCACTATGTTCCCAAGGGCAGCTACAGGGTATGACTGTGGTGCTAAATCTTTAACAAGTGAATGCTGATTAGCTTAATTACTGTGTTTTGTTTTTGGTTTGAGTTTTGCTTTCTTCAGGTATTAACGTTGCTTGTTTTGGTTGGAAGTTTTGTTATTCATTCTTTTTTAATTTTTGTTCTACAGGTGAATTTTCATTTCGGTTATATTATATTATAATATATTACTGTATATTATGATTGTATCATTTATGCACTTTTTGAAAAGAGCTAATGTATTTTTCAGAATAAATTGTGTTTTTCAACTCTTAAGAAACCTGTTTTTTATGTGTGGTGTAGCCATCCTGTAATCCAACAAACCATATGCGGAGATAGGTCACTGAAACACTCAAGGGCTTTGGGATTAAAAATTTGTTCACAACAAGCCAGAGGTAAACATGTGGATTGGACTTTCGATGTCTCTAATATGTCCCACTGTGGATACCAATTGTATGAGTTAAAAGATATCCATGATGCATCCTTGTGGTCATATATTTAGGTTCTCCTAAAATATAGTACTCTAGGGGTGATCATACAGAACAAACTAGTGAGAAACTCCTTAGTTTTGCTCAAATGATTCTCAGGAAATTAAAACATTCACCAATGGAGTAAAAATAGAAATCAGGAAAACCAGACCTATCTGTCTCTGACTTCATGAAATATAGTAACAGTGGGAATCACTTGGGAGATATTTTGATTTCCATGTTTCTAAAAAACTTTTTATACTTAATTTTTATGTTTTTGGACTTGAATATGTATTTGGTGCCTATTTTGAATAGTCAGTTTTTTATCATTAACATTATTATTGCTATTATTTCTTTTACTTTTTATTTTTTTGTTTTTTAAATCTTTATTAATTTGAGTATTTCTTATTTACCTTTCCGATTATTATTCCCCTTCCTAGTTTCTGGGCCAACAACCCCTAATACCTCACCCTCACCCTCAATATGGGAATCCCCTCCCCAACCTCCCCCCATTAACACCCTCACTGCAAGAATCATGTTCACTGAGGGATCAGTCTTGGCAGGACCAAGGGCTTCCCCTTCCACTGGTGCTCTTACTAGGATATTCATTGCTACCTATGAGGTCAGAGTCCAGGGTCAGTTCATGTATAGTTTTTAGGTAGTGGCTTAGTCTCTGGAAACTCTGGCTGCTTGGCATTGTTGTTCATATGGGGTCTCGAGCCCCTTCAAGCTCTTCCAGTCCTTTCACTGATTCCTCCAACGGGGTTCCTATTCTCAGTTCAGTGGTTTGCTGCTGGCATTCGACTCTGTATTTGTTGTGTTCTGGCTGTGTCTCTCAGGAGAGTTCTACATCCGGCTCCGGTCAGCCTGCACATCTTTGCTTTATCCATCTTATCTAGTTGAGTGGCTGTATATATATGGGCCACTTGTGGTACACATTCTGAATGGGTGTTATTTCTTCCTCTGTTGTAAATTTTGCATCCCTATTCCCTGCTAAGGGTATTCTTTTCCCCTTTTAAAGAGGGAGTGAATCATTTGCATTTAAGATCTGTATGGTAAGATCTTCAAGCCTCTGAAGAAAGAAATTGAAGAATACCTGAGAAGGTGGAAAGATCTCCCATGCTCATGGATTGGCAGGATTAATATAGTAAAAATGGCCATTTTACCAAAAGCTATCTGCAGATTCAATGCAATCCCCATCAAAATATGAATCAAATTCTTCAGAGTGTTAGACAGAACAATTTCCAAATTCATCTGGAAAAACAAAAGAAACCCAGGATAACATAAACCTCAACAATAAAAGGACTTCGGGTGTAATCACTATCCCTGAACTCAAGCAGTATTACAGATCAACAGTGATAAAACTGTTTGGTATTGGTACAGAGACAGACAGACAGAGCAGTTGAATAGAATTGAAGATGTAGAAAAGAAACCACAAACCTATGGTCACATGATATTTCACAAAGGCGCCAAAACCATCTAATGGAATAAAGATAGCATTTTCTTCAAATGGTGCTGATCCAATGGTAGGTCTGCATGTAGAAGAATGCAGATCGATCCATGCTTATCACCCTATACAAAGCTTAAGTCCAAGGGGATCAAGGATCTCCACATCAAACCAGATCCGCTCAACCAAATAGAAGAGAAAGAGGGAAAGCATGTCGAACACATGGGGACTGGAGAAAATTTCCTGTACAAAACACCAATGGCTTATGCTCTAAGATCCAGAATGGACAAAGGGGATATCATTAAACTGCAAAGCTTATGTAAGGTAAAGGACACTGTTATTGTTTCATTTTACATAAGTGTTTTGCCTGCTTTATGTGCTATGCACCATATACATGCAATTCCCACTGAAGCCAGTTGGGTGAGAGGTTTTCAGATTGAATTGGGTTACCCTTTTGGTTCTGTGCTTAGCAAATGCTCAAAATGCATGAGCAAAGTTACCAGCCCATGTGCATGACTTTTATCCTTTCTTTTGTACTGTCTTAGTTGAACTCTATCAAACTCAACCAAAGAGAGACATTTGGTGATACCTAAACGAATAAATATACGGTACAGACATGGTCATTGTCTAAACTGCCAGTCATCCATGTAGGTTATTCTTGGATACAGCATTATACCTCAGCATCTCTAAACTCTCAAGTCTCATCCTTGGTGACAATGTAGATTAGACCCTTCAGATGAAATGAAGAATTGAAAAATTCTACTAGTGGAAAGGAAATAACATTAATGTACAATAAATGCAGAGGTAAGAGCAAGATTCAGACTAGTCTGTGGGGATGCAGCCTGCAGCGGACACAACAGACATTTGGTGGAAAATGAATCAGTTCAAAAATGGGAAGGGAGAAAGGTAGTTGATATTGTTCTAATAGATTTCTCAACATTTAAAATGTGTTTCTTCCAGATCAATGAATGACTGTTGTAAAGCAACTCCTGCAATGAACTTTTAAGACCAAACATCAGCCTGAGAATTAATGTGTGAAAGAATTAATTCTGTGTCTCTCCAGACTGTTGCTTTGAAACTAAGAGTCAAAAGTATCCATTCTATGATATATATATATAATATATATATATATATATATATATGTATGTATATATCCGTCCTGATATATATCAGAAAGGATACAGCTTCTTCATTTCCGAGAATGAAGTATTCAGCAGGTGAGTTGGGTCAGCAATAAAGGTAATTTTGCTGACTCTTGACACTTGAAATCTTTCCCTAGGAGCCCCATGATTGAAAGAAAGAACAAACTTCAGACAACTTGTCTCAGAATTTATATGGTTCAGTTTTCCTGATCTTGGTCCACAAAAGGAAAGACATCTGGTTTTCCAATTCTTATTTATCTTGTAATTCTTCTACATGATGCACTAATGCAAATATATTATGTGCATTGACAGATTACTATTTCTATTTTTATTCTGTTACCAAGAACTATAGAAAATAAGAAGGACTGTATCAAAGCATTATATGAAAATCATGCTAAGGGAATGTGGCCATTGGAAATTTGTAACTGAGCTGAACCTCTTACTAGACACACACTGTTCTAAAAGGTCTTCTCTAGATTCCTGGTGCAGAAGCCAGTATTCCCTAACAGAACGTAAAGAATGAATCTCTTTGTAAAAAGAAAAGTGATTTGTCACAATGATCACCGGCTAAGGACCACATAATTTAACAAAGGCTGGCTATTTGGAAAGTCCTAGAATCCATTAGTTTAGTGATCCAAAAATCTACATGTCTCATCTGGTCATTAATATATGGATAAATCTTTAGAATGCAGGTTCTAATCTCTGTGAGGGTTTGGTAGCATTGTGCATGCAAGCAAGAAAAGAAAAGCTTCTTCCATGTTTTCTTTGGACTTCAAGTTGAATGCATGGTTTAGAATACACTGGGATTGCAATTCTCAAAAAGACCAGTATCTTCAACTGAACTTTCATTTCTGGGAAGCTGCAACCTGTCAGCATGGCTCACGTGTATGTTAACTGCAAGATCCAGTCTGGGAAGGCGGTTCTGTTCATTGATTCCACCTGTACATTTTGCAGATATATGCAAGAAATTCTCAATCAACTCCCTTACAAACATGGTGTTCTGTGAATTGTAGACATCACACCCACTAACAACATCTATGTGATTCAAGATTACTTAAAACAGCTCACTGGAGTGAGAACAGTTCCTTGGATCTTCATAGGTAAAGAAAAACTGCATAGGCAAACGCAGTGATCCAATCTCCCACCAACATAATGGGGATATGTTGACTTGACCAAAGCAGATTGGACTTCTGCAGTTAAGAAAGTTTTGGCACTAAAAGCACATGCTGACAGCATACATTCAGTTATGCTGAGGCTAGTGCACCTGAGAGATGATGTGCATTACGGAGGATATCAGTATTTTATTATGATTGGAATTTTCTACAAATTGGTTTTATTCTATTCCTAAGTGCTTAAATATGATGCTGTTTGCCTGAAACCATGAGGTAGAGAAGCTTAACAGGTCACACAGGATTCACCATCCATTCTTCATGTGCTGACATGTCTCTACTTCTAAGCCCATATTCAAAATCCAGTGCATCTAAGTCTCCAGAGAATCAATAACTGTTTTTCTACCATGATGTTCTGCTGAGGTCATTATGCAGAAGTCCACTTCCTAATGATTATTAAAACAATGAATATTATGACGTTGTTTATGATCCACACTGGTCTTTCCCTCTCTATGTCATGTACTTCTGCATTTACAGCTCTCAGCCAGTGTTCTCAAACTTTCACTACCACAACCCACAGAAGTCCACACTTGTATGAGGATGCTGTCTGAAAAACAGATGAAGAGCCTTAGCAGAGATTTTCCTCACTATAGCAATATTAACATAGACAGTATACCATATGATAAATTCAGCTCTGTTCAGAAACTGGTTAATTGCCAAGAAAATCCCTGATTCTGAGTTGATTCTAGTCAGAGTCCCAGAAAACTCAACTATGAAATGCAATATTTCAGAGCTCTCTTTCAAAGACTGTCTACCAAGAAGTTGCTTGCAAAACACTATCCTAAAATTTTTATTCCATTCAGACTTTTACATTTTCCTTTGACATATTGCAATGACGTTTATTAATCATGGAACTGCAGGTCTCTTCTCCGGTCTCCTGTGAGAAGGATCCATCCGTAAAAAAGATGTATCTGCAGATGCCTAAAAAAATAAAAATGAAGAATAGATCTTGATTACATTTCTGGGCTAAGGATGCAACATCCTACCACAAAGATCAGATTAAAAGTATATTTGACATATATATATATATATATATATATATGTGTGTGTATATGTATATATATGTATATATATATATGTATATATATATATATATATGCATGTATGTTCGTGTGTTTGTGTGTGTGTGTGTGTGTGTGTGTGTGTGTGTGTGTGTGTGTGTGTGTATGTTTGTGTTTTAAATGAGACTTGTATGTCTGGTATTTTAAGAAAGCTTACCTGTTTGAAGATTATTTTTTTCTTTTCTTTTTTTTCAGAACTGGGGACCGAACCCAGCCCTGCGGTTGCTAGGCATGCGCTCTACCTCTGAGCCAAATCTCCAACACCTGCAGATTATTTTTAATGTTGTCTTGGATCTGTTCACAAAGATTTTATTGAGAATATGTCTGTATCAGTGTAAATTAGTCTGTAAAACTCTGTCTTCCTCTTTTTCTATCAGTCGTCTGTAATTGTTTCTCCCTCTCTCTGTGTCTTTCTGTTTACCTCATTTCCTCCTGCCTGACTCTCTGTCAATTGTTGGATAATACCAGATTGAAAATACAATTTTAATGTATTCAATCCTTTTTTCTACTTTATGGAACCCTCTAAGAAACTTTTAATGCTCTTTAAATGTATAATAAAATTTTTAAACTGAATACATGTGGTCCTATGATATTTTAGAGGGAGATATTAGGTGTGGGACTCTGTCATTGTTCAGTGTAGTGTTGTTTAAATTATGCATATTGAATGATTTAATATTGGTATATCCATTTAATCATTAATGTTTAAAAATATTCTAGATTTGGAACGGTAAATATGAAAAGTGTTTACTCCATGTCTCCTCTCTTCTCTTTAATTTTGTTAATTCGACCCTTTCTTTAACTTACTTGGCCAGAGGTTATGATAATCTTGTTAATATTTTCCACAAATGAACTCTTCCTTTCATTCATTATATTGTTGTTCTCATTTTATTGATTTCAGCCATGATGAGTTGGATATACATCTTATACCCCTTCCACAAGACTCAAAGGCCACCCTGAAACATGGTGCAAAGAGATTGTTGTTGCCCATAATGTGGGGTGATCAAAGGGAAATCGTGTCTTCTGGATACTCAGAGTGCTCACCTCATGACACATAGCAGCTGTTGTTCCCAGCACAGCTTCAAGCCATTCAACTGTCCCGAATGCAGTGTAAATGCATGAAAGCTGTTACTCCTAACTGACACACTGTGGACAGTTAGTGTCTTCTGTTGGAGGGTTGAACGATTTGTGTAAGGGATCATCATGGGGTTATTAAACATTATTTTAATGTAGAAGATTTACAAAGGTAGGATTCAAAGAAATATAACGATGTAGGTAAAATAAATGGGAAAAGTATCATCAAAATATTTTGGTGGAAATTCTGAAAAAATAAAACAAAGTATATTCCTCAATATTAAGTACATAGAGAATGTTTTATTATATAGGGATGTTTCATAAAGGGACCTTAATTAACTCTGTTAGTTACAACAAATCTGTCAATTCTGTGAGTTTAGTGAGAGCACATAATCTGATTTGACCTTAGTAAATTTAAAGTGACTAATTTCAAATATAGCAAGCGTTTTTTCCATGTACACATTCACAACGGGCTATTATAAATCATAATGAAAAAACTAAAACACTGTATATCCAGAAAATAATAATTAATTGGATACACATCTGAACAAAATATTCACAATTGAAGAAACTTAAATGACTAAGAATCTAATGTAAAATATATATCATCCTTTTACATTACAGAAATGGAAATCAAAATGATTCTGATATTTTTTCATCCCTTTCATAAACCTGAGTTTAATAACACATGAGCCAACTTATCTTTACTGTGTTCTGGAGAGAGAACAATGCTATTTTCCTGGTGGGAACGCAAACTTCTACAGCAACTTTAGAAATATGTATGATATTTCTTCATGAATGTAGAAATGGATACACCTAAAGATATAACTCAAGGACATATATCCAAATGTTGATTTACTCTAGTATAGAGACCCTTGATAATTTGGAAATATTCAAGTTCTTCTTTAACAAATGAATGCTTAAGGAAAATAGCGTGCATTGACAGACTGGAAAAGGAAAGCATGTGATTTTCAGGATAGTGAATGGATCTTGTGAAAGTCATCCTAGATGACTTAACCCAGATCAAAAAGGGAAAATGGGATTCTTATTCACTTTAATCTGAATGTTAACTCAGCATTTGTGTATCTGTACGATCAGTTTAGTGTCTATTGTCCTCATTTTTGGAAGTACAAGTGTACTTATGAATTGCTGAGGGACACTGTCAGGCACAGGAATGTCAAATGTGAAGAGACAGGGAAGAGGGCGACAATGGAGGGAATATAGATGTACAGCTAAAAGTGAGAGAAATTTCAGTCATAGAATGGAAACCTAATGGAGTAGATAGACTTTTTTTTAATTTTTATCAAGGTTAATAATGATTTATTATAGGTACTGGGACAGGAGATAAAATATTGATTGGTTTTATCTATGTAAATTTTCAATAATTAGTACATCTCAAAAATTATTGATTTCAGCTTTCAGTAAACCTGTAGTACAGATAATGACTGTATACTCCTTAAGGAGTGAGATGTGAATGCATCTGTTGTAAATATAAATGGATTATGATATAAAATTATATGCATACAATAATCTATTTATTTGTTTACATTTCAAATGTCATTTCCCAAATTTGTCTTTCTTTCTTGAATCACCAAGCCATTCTGATCCTCTTTCTTTCTAAGAAGGTGCTCCCCCATCTCCTTTCCCCCTTCCACTTTAGTCCTCTACCATCCCCCTTCTCTGGGATATGACGTCTCCACAGGACCAATTGAATCCCTTCCCAGAGATGGAAGATGAGGCAGTTGTCTTCTCCATATGCTCTACGATCTATGTAGCAGAAGCCATGGACTGACAAAAGTATACACTTGTTTGTGGTAAATTTCCTGAGACTCTGAAGGGTAAACTTAATTGACAGTTTTGTTCTTCATATTGGGCTCCAATCCCCTTCAGATCCTTCAGGCAATCCTCTAACCATTCCTTTCTTGCTCTCAGTTTCCATCAAATGGTTATCTGTATGTGAATCTGTCACCATCAGGTGATGGCAGATCCCCTCAAAGGACAAACATATTAGGGTCTTATCTGCAAGCACAACTTGACATCAGGAAAAGTCTGAGGATTTGGAATCTGTGGATTAAATTGTTCTTCTGGTTGTGTGGTCTGTGGATTGCCTTTCCTTCAGTCTCCGCTCCTTTTTTGTCTTTGCATTTTTTTAGACTTTGGACATTGATAGGTTAATGATTTTGAACTGGGTTGGCATCACCTGTTCTTCACAGGTGGGCATGTCTAGCTACAGGAGGCAGACTATTGTGGTTCTATTACTTTTCTGCTTAGTATTTCAACTACCACCATCCCAGTAAATTTATGGGACCCTCTCGCATCCCTGGAATCTGCGACTTTCCTGGGGATACCCAAGTTCAACACCCACCTCTAATGCTTATTATTGTTTATTACAAATTTTCTCTAGATTTCTCTCTTTTCTCAATATATTGTTTATATTCCCCCCATTTTGTCCATCCTTCTCTACTTCTAGCAAGGTCCCTCCATCCGTCTTTCTTCCATTATCATTTTGTGGTCACTTCTAAGTGGGTTGCAAGAATCCACATTTTGACTTTCTAACATTTTACCCTCCATGTGATAAATGATTTGTGTATTGGGTATACTGATCTGTGGGGTCTAACAACCACTTCTCACTAAGTATATCCCATGTTATGTCCTTTTCGATCTCTGTTAAATCACTAATTTCCAAGTCCATCCCTTTGCCTACAAAGTTCTTGGTTTCCTCATTTTTAGTAGCCGAGTAGTATTTCTTTCTTTAAATATAGCACACTTTCTCTATTTATTCCTCAGTTGAGTTGACATATATCACAATTGATTCCAGCATTTGACTAATGTAAGTAAGGCTAGCATGAACATGTTCAACCACATGTCACTGTTATATGTGGATCATGTTTGAGAATTTGCATTGAAGTGAGTGGTAAAGCCATGTCTTCAGTCAATGCTATTTGCAATATTTGCTGAACCTCCACATTGATATCCAAAGTGGCTATACAGATACCAATCCCACCAGCAGTGGAGGAGTGATTCACTTTTGATACATCCTAGTCTACTCTGCTACTGCATTAGTTTTTCGTCTTAGTCACACTGGTGTACTGTAGACTCTAAAGTGTATTTCAGTTTGCATTTTCCTGATAACTAAGGATGTTGAACATGTCTTGATGTGTTTCACAGGTATTGAGATACCTCAGTTGAGAATTCTTGGTTTAGCTCTCTAACGCCGTTTAAAAGTTGGGTTACTTGGTTGTATGGGAGTTTATCTTTCTAAATTATTTCTATAGTTTTTATTATGGCACTCTACCAGATATAGGGTTTGCTAAAATCTTTTCCAAATGTGTAGATTTCTGTTTTGTTCTATTGGCAGTTTACTATTTTTTAAAGAAAGTTTTCAGATTGTTGAGATTTCATATATTGACTGGTGATCTTAGAGACTGAACCTTTGGTATTTCGCTTGGAAAATTTTCTCCTGTGCAAATGTGATTTATGCAGTTTCTGACACTTTCCCTTCTGTTGGTTTCTGGATATATGATTTTATATAGATATCCTTGATTCACTTGGACTTGAACTTTTAAGAAAGAGATAGAAATGGCTCAAATGGCACTCAGCTTTGTTCAGACCAACATTTAGGGTACCATCATTTCTTAAAATGTCATCTGTTATGTTCAACATAATTAGTGATCAGGGAAATGCAAATCAAAACAACCCAGAGGTTCCACCTCACAACAGTCAGAATGGCTAAGATCAAAATCTCAGGTGATAGCAGATGATGGAGAGTATGTGGAGAAAGAGGAACATTCCTCCATTGTTCTTGGGATTGCAAACTGGTACAACCTCTCTGAAAATCAGTCCTGAGTTTCCTCAAAAATTGGACATTTCCCTGCCTGAGAACCCAGCTATACCACCCCTGGGCATAAACCCAAAAGATGCTTTAACATACAACAAACACACATGTAACACTATGTTCATATCAGCCTTATTCATACTATTTAGAAGCTGGATGGAACCCAGATGCCCTTCACCTGAGGAATAGATACAGATAATAACATATATTTACACAAAGTACTACTACTCACCTATCAAAAAGAATGAGTGCATGAAAATCATAGTCAAATGGATGGACCTAGAAAATATCATCCTGAATGATGTTTCCCAATCATAGAAAAACACACAAAGTATGCACTCATTGATAGGATGATATTAGCCCAAATGCTCAAATTACCTAACATACAATTCACAGACCACATGAAACTCAAGGAGGGCCAAAATGCAGATGATTCACTCTTTCCTTAAAAGGTAAGTAAAATATCCATCATAGGTGTAGGGAGGCATTGCTTTTAGGAGAAAGAAGGAATGGCCATTCAGAGTCTGCTGGACATGTGGCACACACACACACACACACACACACACACACACACACACACACACACACACACACACACACATATATATATATATATATATATATATATATATATATATGTATATATATATATGTATATATACCAAAACTTGAGAAGAATGATGAAGCTAAGAAGTGCATGCTGGCAGGAACTGTATATAGATCCCTCCTGAGAGACACAGCCAGAGCATGTGAAACACAGAGATGAATGTCAGCAGCATATCACTGAACTAAGCATAGGAACCCCTTTGGAGGAATTAAAGGCAGGACTGAAGGAGCTGAAGGAACTTGCAACCTCAAAAGAAAAACCTGCCAGTCAACCAGATCTTCCAGGTACTAACCCACAACCCAAAGTCTATACAAGATCTGACACTGGGATCCAACTCCATATGTAGCAGTAAATAGCCTTGTTGGGGCAACATGTGAAGCCCTTGGTCCTATTAAGGTTGGACGCTTCATGTAGGGGAAAGTACAGAGGGGTGCTTTAAGGAAGGGAATGGATGAGGAGGGGACAACCACATTATAGAAGGGGAGGGGGAGAAGTTCAGGCTGATGAACTGGAACACCAAAAAAGAAATAAAATTTGAAATATAAATAGTAAATACCCAATTTAATAAAAATGGAAAAAAATGTGTAATCTACACGTCAAAAATCTTACTCTTAAATAAATATAGCTTCTGAAATTTTAAAACATTTATTTCCTATGGAGATTAATATTGTGTATGCACATGGAATACAAGTGCTCAGCACTATATAAGCAAGTTATATGGAGCCTGAGAACTGAACTCAGATGTTCTAGAAATGTCTTTCAGAATAATTTCAAAAAGTTTTTGCATTATTTCTACATTTATCTGACACTTCCTTATTGACTATGTCCAATTGCTGTTAAAAAGATACAGAAAAGTACTTATTCTTTTTACAAACATTGTTACAAATATTCCAGTACTGACTAAATATTAATTAGAGTGGATATTGTAAGACATTATTAACCTATTGTCTTTCTATAAAAGTAAATTCTGTACCTATCTATTTATTGGATCATTGACTTTTTAATTGTATGAAATATCAAAATCTACATTTGCATGCCATTATCACTTACTTAAAATATTAATTTAATTGATTGTAATGTGACCCACATATAGTGGACCATGGGAGAAAAGTAAGGATTGCTGAAAAGCATACTGTCTCCTCTTTGTTAAACTTGGTGTGTATCAAAATGAGAAAGGTAGAGTGACTGATATTGATATGTAAAAACGAAGTAATTACATATGGTGTCTTATACTGTGAAAATGATAAACCACCTTAATATTTAATATTTTTAAGATTAAAAGAAACAAAGTTATGTTTGATTGCTTTTAATGGATATCCTTCTGAGGAGATAATTGGTCCTTAGTAATGAATGCCCACAAATATGATACACTGCTATGCTTATTATTTTAAATTAATAATAACTGGAGGAGGCAACTGCTATATGAAGCTTTATCCACTGTACTCCTTTTTAGAGATTGGATATGTCAGAGATGAAAAGACTAAGCCACTACCTAAAGACTATACATGGACTGACCCTGGACTCTGACCCCATAGGTAGCAATGAATATCCTAGTAAGAGCACCAGTGGAAGGGGAAGCCCTGGGTCCTGCTAAGACTGAACCCCCAGTGAACTAGTCTATGGGGGGAGGGCGGCAATGGGGGGAGGGTTGGGAGGGGAACACCCATAAGGAAGGGGAGGGGGGAGGGGGATGTTTGCCCGGAAACCGGGAAAGGGAATAACACTCGAAATGTATATAAGAAATACTCAAGTTAATAAAAAAAAAAAAAAAAAAAAAGAAAAGGGTTTTCTTCGGTTCCTTATTGAATTTTATTTAATTAAATGAATGTTTTCAAAAAGAAATAATAAAAATATAGCCATACGTGAACAAATTTTTTTGTCACATGTTTTCGTTATTGTTCTCACTCTGTGTAATTTGACTATAGGGGCAAGTGATATTGTTAGTATATATGAGTCATTCATCACATTTTATCATCCACTAACCTTCAGCAGGTTAAAATTAACAGCGTACATATTGAAACCTGTACCAATTTTTAACTTTATTTCATTTTCTGCCCTAATACAATTTCATGTCATTGTTACTAATATTTACCATGGATTTGTAAATAAACCTGCTTATATAGTCCACTCAGAATCACTTGTAAATATTCTTAAATTTCACTCACTATGAAAGTTCAAATCTTTTATGTTTTTGTTTACAATTGCATGAAGCACTTCCCTGCATGAAGTCTTTTACAAGCTCTGCTTTCTCTTCCAGAAATGTTCTTCCTATGCTTCCTTTCACATGAAGCTGTCTCCCACCCCACCCCCAGTCTACCAGACCTCTCCACTTCCTGGGGACTCAAGGCTCTTGATGGTTAAGTGCATCTTCTCTTGTTGTGTCCAGAACCAGCACTCCAGGCTTACAGGCCTCATATTAGCTGGTGCATGATGCCGCATTGACAGCTCAGTGTCTGAAAAAAATACTGGGGTCCAGGTTAGTTAACAGTGCTGGTCTTCCTACAAGGTTGCTCCCATTCTCAGCTTTCTCCAGCTTTTCCCTAGTTCAACCACAGGGCTTAGCAGCCTCTGTTCACTGGGTGAATGAAATTGTCTGCATCTGACTCTTTCAGCTGCTTGTTGGGTCTTTCAGAAGGCAATCATGTCAAGTCTGTTCTGTGAACATGACAAAGCATGAGTAATAGTGTCAGGCCTTGGAGGCCTCTACTTAATCTGGTTCTCAGATATGGCGGGTCATTGGAATTTCTTTTATACAGGCTCTTCTCTGTTTTTGTCGCTGAAGTTCTTCAAACAGGAATGAATATGGGTCAGAGTTTTGATATGTGGATGGCAACCTTATCTCTCACTTGATGCTCTCTGTTCCTCATGGAGGTAGTCTCTACAAGTTCCCTCTACCCACTCCTGGACATTTCACCGAGTCCTGACAGTATCTTAAACTCCCAGGTCTCTGGAATATTCTAGAGCCACCACCCACCTACAACCTTTTGACTCCTGAGGTTGCCTGTTTCCATTCATTCTGCTGGAACTCAGGACTACAGTTCTACTCCCCATGAATACCTGACCATGTTACCCTCTTTCCTTTACTGTCTCCTCTCTCACCCAGGTCCCTCACTCTTCCCTTCTGTGGTTCCTTTCTTCTCTCTCTCATGTGGGATTGAGATTCCTCATTTTGGCTGTTCAGCTTGTTAAACTTTTATTTTTTCTTTTATAAACATTGGAGGGATTGGGGATTTAGCTCAGCAGTAGAGTGGTTGCCTAGTGAGCACAAGGCCCTGGATTCGGTCCCCAGCTACAAAAAAAAAAAAAAAAAAAAAAAGAAAAAGAAAAAAATTGGATATTTTTGTTTACATTTAAAATATTATTAACATTCCCAGTTTTCCAGTCATAAGAGTTCCTGCCCTTCCCCCACCAGTTCTTTTATATAGGTGTTCCCCCTCACCAACCACTCCCTTTCCCAGCACCCCCTGACATTCCATTACACTGAGGATTCCAGCTTTTGTAGGCCTAAGAGCTTCTCCTTCCATTGATGTCCAACAAGGCCATTCTCTGCTACATATGCACTTGGAGCCATAGTTCGGTCCAAGTACTGTCTTTGAGTATTGGTTTAGTACCAGAAAGCTATGAGTCATTGGCATTGTTGATCTTATGGGCTTGAAAGCCCATTCAGTCCTGTAATTATTTCTCAAAATTTACTAACAAGAGGTTTGTTTGCATTCCACTGTTTTGCCAATTACCTTTACTTCTGTAATTGGCATGCTCTTCCTGGGTATCTCAGGAAAGGTCTATATCTGTTTACTGGCAGCGTGCACTTTTCAGCGTCATCAATCTTATGTAGTTTTGGGGCAGATCTCTCTCTCTCTCTCTCTCTCTCTCTATATATATATATATATATATATATATATATATATATATATATATATATATATATATATACATATATATGTCTATCTATCTATCTCTCTATCTATCTATCTATGTATATATATATACATGTATGTATATATGTATGTATGTATATAGTATGTATATAGTCTATGTATGTATATATATATAGTGACTCCTACAGCTATGTGGTTTGGTGGAATTTTAGAATGGACTCTGTGCAACTTGGTCAAAAAATGTAGAATCAGCAAAGGCCAATGTCAGTCAGATTCCCTCCTGTTATTATGAACCTATTGAAGTTGAGGTCTCTTTGGACATCAAGCCATTCCTCTTCCTGCCCATCCTCCTGATTCTTGTGTTTGGCCTGAAGAAAGAATCATGATAAAACCTCCAAAACCCTTAAGTCTCCCCATGGGAACACAGGAAGGTAGATATTACAGAACTGATATCTAATGGGACTAGAGATCTGCATTCTATAGTCCATGATGTCCTTTGTTTACTGTTGTCTCATAATTTTTGGTAAAATACGTATTTGGGAATTTATCATTTGAATTATGTACACAATATTTACACTGTTATACTCACTCTATATCTGGGCAGGATTTGATGCTAATTCATTGCAAAAAATGGAATTTCAAAACAGAATTTTTGAGTACACATTCAGGAATATATAAATAAAATCTCCTATAAAGGAAGGTACAATATGAAATGAAATACAATATTCAATCAATTAAAGGTCAGTAGGGAAAATACTGGGCTTTGGGAAACAAAGAAAGCCTAGGAAATTGAAGTGCATGTCACAGGAATGGACTTGGGAATAGAATTATTATCCAGAATAAACTCTTTCACCCCATGTTCCAAGATCTTTTCTAACCATGCCAAGTGCCTGAATAACTTTCTCCATTCAGAGCATGAAAACACTGATGAAGGAAAAAAGAAGTCTCTAGTTTTAGAGAGATGGAGTAAATAAAGGATTCCCCTGTGTCACAGGAGACATACATGGAAAAGGCACTCTCAAAATTGGTCACTGTAAGGAAACCTGTTATGAGTTAACCCATGGCCGTTCTCAGAGACATAATCATTAGGCCCTCCCTGAAAAATCTCTTGTAACCTGAAGGTCCCTATCTTCTTCTGTGATGACACAAGTGTTTTCGTGACAGCAACTGCCTCTCAGATATCCTTCACTGCCTCTATGGTTTACTAATTTGCCTCTAATTCAGAGTAAACATCCATTTGCGAGGGATAACAAAGAGGATGGAAAGATCAGATATGGAGAATGAAGAAAGCTGGCTTTCTCTCTTGGAATAAAACAAGGAAGAAAAACATGGTCATTGGTACAGCTCAATTGGTACTTGGTAGGGATTTAGTGGGATTGATAAGGAGGTAGCCTTGACCTGAGCCTCCCACCTATGGGAATCAGGAGCTGGGAGTCTCTCAGAAGCATCTGACTCCTGCTCTTCTGGCTCCTGGAAATCAGAGAGTTTATATCATTCATTTCTCTATTCCAAAAGCCAAGTGTTGGGAAGGGCACAGTTGTTTTCCTGAGAGCTCATAGCCTTTACTCTTTTTGACAAGAAAAAAAGGTCCTAAGGAAAAAAGAGAGACAGGTATTGTGTCCCTAGCTCAGAGAACTTCCTCCATGTTTTCAATATCTATAGTGCAGTCTGGGAAGCAGCATTGCTATTAGTTGAGAGTTCATCATCTCAGCCTTTCCACTAATATTTCCACTGACTACAACTTCACTTTTCTGAGTCAATAGGTATGATCAACAGTCAGTTTTCTCTTCTTTTATTTCTTTCATTTTTTTTATGTTTTAGCAATTTTTATTGCTTTTTTTAACTTTATGTTTCTATATTTACATTTAATGTTATTTCGTTTGCCATTTTCCTGCCCGTAAGATTCCAACCCATATTCTTATCCTTCTTCTCTTACCACCCTGACTGTGCCTTCACATAACCTTGAACTGGGAGACAAACCTAGAGAGGACCAATAGCTTCTGAGTCCATTCGTGATGAACAAGGCCATCCTCTGCTACATGCAGGTTGAGCCATAGCTCTGTCCATGTACATTATTGAATATTGGCTTAGTACCAGAAAGCTCTGATTCATTGACATTGTTATTCTTATGGGATTGAAAGCTCCTTCAGCTCTTGTAATACTTTCTCAAAATCTGCCAGCAAGAGATTTGTTTCAGTTCACTGGTTTGCCACTAGCATTCACTTCTGTAGTTGAGATGATCTACATGTGACTCTCAGGAAATATCTATATCCAGTTGGTGGCAGGATACACTTTTTATCTAAATCAATCTTAACTAGTTTTGGTGGCTGATATATATATATATATATATATATATATATATATATATATATATATATATATATATATATATATATACTTTTGGTGACTCCTAAGCCTATGTGGTTAGGTGGAATGGTAACATGGATTCTGAGCAACTAGGTCAAGAATGTAGAGTTCAGAAATGACAATGCCAAATTGACTCCCTCAAGTTCTTATGAACCTATTGAAGTTGAGGTTTCACTAGTCCTCAATCCATTCTTCTCATCTGCCCATCCTCTGGTATCTTATGATTGGCCTATTGAGAGAATCATGGTAAAACATATGACCCTCAAGTCTAACAATGGGAACACAAGAAGGTAGATAGTGTAGTACTGATACCAAATAGTAGTAGATAAGTGAATTCTATAGTCATTTTGTCCATTGCTTTGATGAAAATGGAATTGGAAACAATTTTTGAGTACACATACAAGAATATTAATAAAGTCTCTTATTAAGGAATGTACAATGAGAAAGTGAAATACAATATTCATTCAATTAAGGTATGTAGGCAAAATACTGTCCTTTGGAAAATAGAGAACACCTGGGATATTGAACTCTGTTTCAAAGGAATGAACCTGGGAATGAAATATTATCTAGAAGAATGTCCTCAACTCTATGTTCCTAAATCTTTTCTAGTCATGCTAAGCCCCTGACTAACTTTGTCCATTCTGAGCATGTAACCACTAATGAATAAAAGAAAAATCTCTACATTTAGAGAGATGTAGTACATAAAGGTTTCTACTGTGTCACAGGAGACTCTCTTGCAAAGGGCTCTCCAAATCTGGTCAATGTAAGAAACCTCTTTAGCAGGTAGTCCTTGGCAATTCTCAGTGACATCATCATTAGGCCTCCCTGAAAATTCTCTTTTATACTGGAGAGACATCACTTTTTCTGTGATGTCACAATTGTTGCCCTGACTGCAACTGCCTCTCAGATATTCCTTCAGTACCTATTGGGTTTACTAATTGGCCTCTAATGCATTGTAAACTGCCATTTGGAGAGAGAATGCAGAGCATGAAGTGATCAGACATGGGGAGTAGGAAGCTGGCCTTCGGTCTTGGTATAAAAAAGAAGAAATATGTGGTCAATGGGAAAGCTCCTTGAGACTTGGTTAGGGGTTGAGTAGGTTCACCTAAGAGATAGCCTTGATCCGAGCCTTCCACACATGGGAATCGGGAGCTGGGAGCCTCTCAAAAGCATCTGGACTTCCCTGCTTGTTTTTTTTCTTGGATGTCAGATACTTTATGTATTTCAATTCGTTATCCCAAAAGTCAGATGTTGGGAAGGGCACTATAATTTTTCCTGAGAGCTCATAGATTTTACCTTTTGCCATTAAGGAAAAAGGTCCTTACGAAGAAAGGTAAGGCAAGTCTTCAACTTTTGGTCCACTTTGGTAGAGGTAGAATGTCGACTATTTCTCCCCAGAATGGACATGTGAAATAAATCTACTTGGGTAGATGGGGATAGATGTAAAGCATGCTGTTCAGATGCAGTAGATTCTAAGACATCCGTCTAAGATGAGGAAGGTCTCAATGTACTGTGTATATGTGTAGAAATGCTGAGTGATGTCAGAATGGGGGGAAGGTATTAGAGCTACCTCTGAAGATGTGACTTCTCCTAGAGCATCATGGACATATGTGAGAAGTCTGAGAGCCTCATGAGCAGATAAGGATGTTTCTAGATATCGTTGTGTAATTGTGGAAGTTCCAAGAAAAATTTCTTCTGCTGGAGAAGTGAAAACAGACTTTCGAATAGAAGTGTCAGGTTCCCTAGCCAGGATGACATGCAAAATAGGTTCCAAGGCCCCTTCAGAAGATAAGGTAAAATCCAGAGCCTTTGAGGTATTTGGCAGATGTTCTGAGTCCTCTTTTGGGTATAAAGAAGGAATGGAAACCATCTGTGCATATTTGGAAGAGTGTGTAGCATCTTTTGTAGTTGGGGAAGATGACTGATTTTGAGGAGATAAGGAAGTTCCCATACCCTGCTGTGAAATTTGGGGAGGTCATATGCATTCTTTTACACAAATGGAATCCAAGTAATCCCTTCCTCAGAGATCTACGATGCTACAGACACTGGTGTTTGCATATCATGTTCCCCTACTCGCCGTTCACATATGTTTGGATCCATAACCTTCTCTACAGATGGAATATGTCCTAGAACATCTTTGGTACATGTGTCACTTCCACAAGCCATCTCTAAAGATGTGACTGTGGGTGGAACTCCTTCTGTAGGTGTTTCTTGTCCCA
Source organism: Rattus norvegicus (assembly GCF_021556685.1). Taxonomy (NCBI): domain Eukaryota; kingdom Metazoa; phylum Chordata; class Mammalia; order Rodentia; family Muridae; genus Rattus; species Rattus norvegicus. The sequence goes on from NC_141555.1 coordinate 12,055,732, forward strand.
CAGTCTCTTTATGAGATAGAGTACTACTAAGAGAATCCAGCTCAGTTTTGGGAAATTCTAGCATCTCTGATGTATATGCAGGAAATTTTGGAGAATCTCCTTTCAGGACAGAACAACCTAGAGTCCCCTGAGAAGGTAGGGGATGTTTTATCTTCTCTGCACATTGTATAAATATGGAGTCTACATGGCTCATTGACTGTGTGTTGTGATAAACTTGGCTATTTTGAGCCTGATGACAAGTTAGGAGGGTCCTTTGCAGTGGTAGAGGATATTTGAATAATTTCTGTTGTATAAGAACATTGGAAGAACTGAAGGAGACGGTGAATCTGCTAGATCACATTTTTTATGTGCAGAAGGCACAAGAGTCCCTTGGGTGGACTCATAATTTTCTACCACATCTTGCGTTGGTGTGGAACTCTCGAGTCCCTTCTGAAACTGTCAATGGTCCTTGATCTAATTGTGTACATGCAAAAATTTTGTCTCTGCTTGGGCTGGTATGTGTGTTTTGAGGTTCAGTTGGGGATTTGTGACTGTTTTTTGTCCCCCTTTTGTCCATAAGTGATGATCTAAGCCCATTTTTAATAGTGGAGTACTTTGAAGGTCCTCTTGGTTTAATAGGGAAGTTCTGAAATCCCGTTTGTCAGCAGATTCAGGTTTCAAACGAATTTTACCCTAAGCAGTTTGCATAAGGCACTTTGGTGGAGATGGGGGACATCTTTGACTGTCTTTGTGAGTGGTCATAGCACTCTGCCCTGCTTTGGCAGCTGGTGAAGGTATTAAAGTCTCATGTGGAGAGGGGGCAAGATGTAATCCATTTGTGGGATATGAAAATCACTGAGATTATATTTAAGAAAAGTTGTGCAGCCCTCTTTGTTTGATGGGACCTGTTGTACCTCCACTTGACCAGACCGGTCTTATCCAACGTACTTTGGAGGAGAATTGGAAAGACTGGAGACCTGTAGGATAGGCAATGAACATTTGAAACTCCTTTGGAAACTCTGTGGGATAGAGAGCTGATCACCCAGAAGTGTAGGCAATATTGAGACCTCAGGGAAGTAGAGACTGCCACTTCGGCCCACCTGGGCCCACATACCTAGGCCAAGAGGAAACTGCAGAGTGCCTCTGGACACATGTATATAGGATCAGTCAACTGTAGGAGCCCTGCAGTCCAAACTGCACCTGGATCTGGACTGGTCCAAACATCATCCTACGCCCAAATCTTGTGTGGGGTGGGGAAGACGTACACCATCAGAGGAACAGAAACCCCTGAGAACTCTGTTCACATTCTTGACTCAAGAAAAAATATCTAGCTCCATCTAGGCCTCCTGTGCATAGGGACCTAGGAGCAGTAGTGACAGGGCATTTCTGGTTGCTGCCCTCATGGAGAGCTGAAAGTCAGCTCGAGGAGTGACTTCAGGCGTGAGACCAGAGGTGAAACCAACTTTCCTACTCCAAGTGTCCTGCCTGATGGACTCAGGACATGCAAAGGCAGAGTTTCCATTGGGACCAGGCACTTTAAGTTTCTAGTTGGCACCTGATGCTGTGGGAGAGATAGCTGGTCACCCAGCAGTGTAGGCTATACTGACTCCCTGCACCCAAATCCTGAGGGTGGGGGAACTAGAATTTCAGAGGAGCAGACACTCCTGGGAAACCAGAGGAGACTATTCTCTGCCCAAATTCCTGACTCGAGAGGAAAATACCTTTTGCCACCCACAGTGGAACCTAGGAGAAGTAGGTGCAGGTCCTGCTGGTTCCTACCCACAGGGAAAACTGAAAGCCAGTGGACAGGAAAAACTACACGCCTGAGAGTAGAATACTCTGTTCCCGTAACTGGCTAAAAGAAAACAGGAAAACAAGTCTACAGAAGTCCTCACACACAGACCTCGGGACAGTCAAGCCACTGTCAGAAAGAGTCAGACAAGCTAACTCCAGATACAACTTGATGGCGAGAGGAAAGCATAGGAACATATGCAACAGAAATCAAGACTACTTGGGGTCATCGGAGCCCAATTCTCCCACCAAAGCAAACACTGGATATCCAAACACACCAGAAAAGGAAGATCTAGATTTAAAATCACATTTTATCTTGACAATCAATAAAATCCACCCGGCACATAATAGTCAAAACACCAAATGCACAAAACAAAGAAAAATATTAAAAGCAGTAAGGGAAAAAGTCAAATAACATAAAGAAAAACTTATCAAAATTACACCTGACTTCTCACCAGAGACTATGAAAGGTAGAACATCCTAGACAGATGTCATACAGATCCTAAGAGAAGACAAATTCCAGCCCAGGTTACTGTATCCTGAAAAACTCTCAATTAACATATATGGAGAACCAAGATATTCCATGACAAAACCAAATTTACACAATATCGTTCTACATATCCAGTCCTACAAAGGATAATAAATGACAAAGTCCATCATACAGAGGGAAGTAAAATCATAGATAAAGTAAGAAATTAACCTTTTCGCAACAAAACAGAGAAGAGAAGCACACAAACATAAACTAACCTCAAAATATGAAAATAACAGAAAGCAACCATCACTATTCCTAAATATCTCTATACATCAATGAACTCAATTCCCCCCTAAAAAGACACAGAATAACAAACTGGATATGGAATGAAGACCCAGCATTTTGCACACCAGGGAACACAGCTCAGAGAAAAAAAAGACATTACCTCAGAGTGAAAGGCTGGAATACAACTTTCCAAGCAAACAGTCTGAAGAAGCAAACTGGAATAGTCTTTCTAATATCAAATAAAATCGACTTTCAGCAAAAAGTCTTCTAAAATGATAAGGAAGAACGCCTCATATTCATCAAAGCAAAAACTCACCAAGATGAACTCTAAATAATTAATATCTATGCTCCAAATAAAAGGGCATCTGCATACATAAAAGAAACCTTACTAAATCTCAAAGCACACATTGTACCTCACACAATAAGTGTAGGAGACTTCAACACCCCACTCTCATCAATGGACAGGTCATGGAAACAGAAATTAAACAGAGACATAGACAAACTAAGAGAAGTCATGAACCAAATGGACTTAACAGATAATTATAGAAGATTCTATCCTAGAGCAAAAGGATATACCTTCTCACCACCTCATGGCACTTTCTCCAAAATTGGCCATATAATTGGTCATAAAACAGGCCTCAACAAATACAGAAAAATAGAAATAATCCCATGCTTCATATCAGACCACCACAGTCTAAAGCTGGTCTACCATGACAATAAGGAAAGAATGCACACATATACGTGGAAGTTAAACAATGCTCTACTCAATGATATCCTGGTCAAGGAAAAATAAAGAAAGAAACTGAAGACTTCTTAGAATTTCATGAAAATTAAGGTAAACATACCCAAACTTATGGGACACAATGAAACCTGTGCTAATAGGAAAACACAAAGCTCTGAGTGCCTGCAGAAAGAAACAGGAGAGAGCATATGTCAGTATTTTGACAGCACACATAAATGGTCTAGAACAAAAAGAAGGAAATACACCCAGGAAGAGTAAAAGGCAAGAAATAATCACACTCAGAGCTGAAATCAACCAAGTAGAATCAAAGAGGATCATAGAAAGAATCAACAGAACCAAAAGTTGGTTCTTTGAAAAATCAACAAGATAAACCCTTAGCCAGACTAACGAGAGGACACAGAGAGTGTGTCCAAATTAACAATGTCAGAATGAAACGAAAAGGGAGACATAACTACAAAATCAGAGGAAATTCACAAAACCATCAGATCCTACTACAAAAGCCTATATTCAACAAAACTTAAAAATCTGCAAGAAATGGACTATTTCGTAGACAGATACCAGGTGCCAAAGTTAAATCAGGAACAGATAAACCATTTAAACAACCCCTTGACTTCTAAAGAATTAGAAGCAGTCATTAAAGGTCTACCAACGAAAAAGAGCCTGGGTCCAGATGTGTTTAGTGCAGAATTCCTTATTTATAATAGCCAGAACATGGAAACAACCCAAATGCCCTTCAACATAGGAATGGATGCAGAAAATGTGGTACATCTGCACCATGGAATATTACTCAGCTATCAAAAACAATGACTGTATGAAATTCATAGGCCAATGGATGGGTCTGGAAGATATCTTCCTGAGTGACCTAACCCAATCACAGAAAAACACACATGGTATGCACTCATTGATAAGTGGATATTAGCCCAAATGATCAAATTACCCTAGATCCATAGAACACATGAAACTCAAGAAGTATGACCAAAATGCAAATGCTTCACTCCTTCTTTAAAAGGGGAACAAGAATGCCTTTGGCAGGGAATAGGGAGGCAAAGATTAGAACAGAGGCAGAAGGAACACCCATTCAGAACCTGCCCCACATGTGGCCCATAAATATACAGCCACCCATATAGACAAGATGGATGAAGCAAAGAAGTGCAAATAGCCAGGAGTCGGATGTAGATCTCTCCTGAGAGACAGCGAGAATTCAGCAAATACAGAGGAGAATGCCAGCAGCAAACCACTGAAGGAATCAGAGAAAGTACTGTAAGGGGCTCTGGACCCCATATGAACAACAAATCCAACCAACCAGAGCGTCCAGGGACTAAGCCTCTACCCAAAGACTATACATGGGCTGACCCTGGACTCCAACCTCATAGGTAGCAATGAATATCCTAGTAAGAGCACCAGTGCAAGGGGGTGTCCTTGGTCCTGCAAAGGCTGAACCCCCAATCAACGTGATATTTGGGGGGAGGGCGGTAATTGGTGGAGGATGGAGAGGGGAACACCCATATAGAAGGATAGGGGGCGGTGTTAGAGAGGCCTGGAACCCGGGAAAGGGAATAACAGTCGAAATTTAAATAAGAAATACTCGAGTTAATGAAGATAAATAAACGAATTTGAACACATAAACACATACCGTTTTCACTTCTTCATAATTTCAAGAAGAGCCTGAAAGAGGATATACAATGTTCCAGAGATAAATACGGGAATTTAAATTAGCCAGCATAAATATGTTGTTAAAATTTTCTGCCTTCTGTTATTTAATAATTATGACTATTCCTGCTATGAATGAAAAGACGGTTGTGTAATGTCTACCAATCCCGAAAGCCTGAATCATTGTGAAAACTGTATTTCTCCCTAATGTGGGTCTTTGGTCACCATCCATTTCATTGCTCATCTAAATTCTTTGTTTCTCAAGTAGATCAGAGGACTGCGTGAGGGTGTCACTCTTATGTAGAAAACCAAGGAACTTTCTGCCCTTGCATGTATTTGCTCTTGTGAGCATGTAAATAAAACTTTCAGTTCCAAGAACAAAACATGGCCATCCAATGGGACCCCTGTGAACCAAAATCTTTCTTTCTGCCATCAGTGAACTTTAGCACACTGGTAACAATGCAGACAATGATATAAAGGAATAATCCTGGAATAATAATAATAATAATAATAATAATAATAATAATAATAATAATAATAGTAAAAATAGTAAGAGTAATAGTAGTAGTAATAATAATAATAATAATAATAATAATAATAATAATAATAATAATGAAATAATGCCCTCGAGGGATCACGTACATGTTGAGACCTGTTTTTCAAGGGATATTGTATCCAGGAAAGCAAATAACCTCACACAGAAAAATCACTCACCCTGTCACGGCTTCACAGAGAGAGTTGAGAACTGGAGTGGTCTTTTCTTAGGGCAAGAGAAAGATACATCAAACTTCCAAAAAAGAAAACAAATCCAGAAAGTCTGTGTGAGGATGGCTAGCTTATGCATGACTAACACACACACACACACACACACACACACACACACACACACCACACATGCACACACACACATGCACAAACACACACAGACACACAGACACACATCTCTGATGTCTGCTTCTTAGAGTGTCCAGGTGCATACCAGGTGTGAAAGGAAGAAGTGGATCCAGGAACCAGTCGGTCAGCAGAATCTTGGTCTGCCTACAAGTGAGTTAGGGGTTCCTCCAAGGAATTCAGTGTCACAGCTCTTTTAGAAGGTATTCGGTGATGCGCTGTGTGCATATATTTTACTCAGGGTGAACGAGGGCTACACAAACCTTGGAGACCAGGAAGGGGTTTTCGGGTGCATTTACATTGATGGAGGCCTCATTTGGTTTAGCTTCTTCTTCTTTTTTTTTTTTTTTGGTTCTTTTTTCCCGGAGCTGGGGACCGAACCCAGGGCCTTGTGCTTCCTAGGTAAGCACTCTACCACTGAGCTAAATCCCCAGCCCCTGGTTTAACTTCTTTAATCTCTGTGCCAGCCTAGGTATGTTGTTCAGGGATCTTCGTTTGACCTCCTCAGAATCCGACTTCATTGAAAGTGCCCCATCCCCACCCCTGAACTCTTGCTTGCTCGATTTCAAAAGATTGCAGGTTCGGACTCTGCATTCCGATTAAATCCTCAGGAAGGTGGCCCTCTAGATGCCATGAATTAACCAGTGCATCGGCTTTCTGCATTAACCCATATGTCCCCTAGTTCTGTCCGGTTCTCTCTGCACCGCGCTATCCTCCATCATCCCACCGACCCTCTGTTCCTGTCCTCAGTCGCCCTCACTCACTCACAGAATCTGTTCCAGTTTTCCTTTCAGAGAGGTCGATGCTTTCCCCCTCACGGGGCTTCTCCTTTCCTGTGTCCTCTCTGCATTTGTAGATTGTAGATAGAATATGATTTGTCTCACAGCTGATACCATGCATAGGTAAACGCCAGCCATGTTTGTGTCTCTAGGTCTCAGTTCCCTCTCGGGCTGATTTTTTTTCTAGTTTTATCTATGTTCTCTTAAGCTTCATGATGTCATGCCCCACCCAATGATGCCATACCCCTCACCCATGTTGTGATATAACCGCCCCCATGATGTCATGTCCACCCCATGTTGTCATGCCTCACCCCTGATATCACACCCCCGTCCCTGTGATGTCATGTCTCCAGCCCTCTCCTTGCCAGAATGGTTGTATCTATTCACCAGGTAACATTCTGAATGCTGCCCTGGAACCACACTCCTCCAGGTAACCACCATTTACAGTCCCTCTTTCTATTCTCTCCCCTTCTTCTCTGAGAGAGTGGAGGACCCCTCTGGGTGCACCCCCTCCCCTGGCACATCAAGTCTCCGCAGAACTAGATTCATTGTGTCCCACCAGGTCCTGAAAACACAGCCCGAGTTGGAGAACAAAATCCACAGACAGGCGACGCGTTTAGTGACCCCACGTGAAGCACATTGTGCTCCTCTGCTTGTCCAGCCCTTCCCTCAGCTCTTCAGTGGGACTCACTGAGCTCCATTCAATGTTTGGCTGTGAGTCTGTGCATCTGTGTCAGTCGGCTGCTCCGTTGAGCCTTCCAGAGGAAAATAATGCTACCCTCCCGTCTGCAAACAGAAAAAAGGACCATTAATAATGTCAGGGTTTGCCCTATGCCCATAGGATAAGTCTCACATCCGGCCACTTATCATTTCGCCATTCCCTCATTTCCTCTTCCATCTCTGTCTCTGTGTTTCTTATAGAGGGGACAATTTCTGGGTCAAATTTTTGGGGGTGGTTTGTGTCCTTAACTTTCCACCTTAGGTCCTCCGTGGCTACAGAAAGTGACCATTTCAGTATCTGTATCCCCACTGCAACGAGTGTCAGATAAAGTCACCCTCATCTACGCCAGGGTAGACTCACCCATCCCAGATTGCAGGGAAATCATAGAGATAGCACCCACCCTGGGCAGTCACTGATTCAGTTTATTCTCTTGGACCTCTGTCTCTCTTGCTCGTCTCTCCCAAGAAATGATTGTCAAACCCCATTTCCCTTCCCGTCTGCTCATCCACCCAATCCTTTCTTTCCATCTGCCTCCTCTCATTATTTTATTCCTCCTTCTGGGCGAAATTCAAGCATTTTTCTTGGGTCTTTCTTCATGTTTAACCTCTTTGGTTCCGGAGATCGCAGTGTGTGAATTCTGTACTTTATGGCTAATACCCTCTTTTAAGTGAGTATGTACAAGTTATTTTGGGTCTCATTTACCTTATTCAGAACAATACTTTCCCATTCCATCTACTTGACCGCATCTTCACAATGTCCTTATTTTCCTTAGCTGCGTGGTATTCCATATTGCAAATGAACCACATTTTCTTTAGACATTCTTTGGTTGAGGGACATCTCGGATATTTCTATTTTCTACTCATTATGAAGAACGAAGCTAGGAAATGATGGAGCACATGTCCTTGCGGTATGGCAGATGTCTTTTCAGATATAAGGCCAGGAGTAGTATAGCTCGGTCTTTAGGAAGAATATTCCTCGTTTTCTCAGAATCCACTGAATAGATATACAAAGTCATTTTTCGGATTTGCTATTGCCCTAGATAATGGTATTTGTATCCTGATATTTATCTGCTTCCTCAAAGGAGGTTGCCCCTAACTAGACCTTTATCATGGATTAAGGAGATCGCCTATGAACCTTCTGTCCATTTTACCTGTTCAGTAAATGCTAGAGCCTATGACAGGGAGCCAGAGAGGAAATTTGATAATGGAGGGTTGAGGGTTGGGGTAGGTAGAGATTCAGAAGAAGTTAAGTCAAAAGTTAGGTAAGAGAGGTATAGTATTATTACTATATAATAATTTAATAGGCTAACATAATATACAAATATTAATTATATTGTATCATGATATTAATATTTAATAATTTAATATATTAATATAATATATCTATATTTATTATTTATTATAATATAATTCAATATAATGATATACTATAGTAATATTTATCATATATTATCATAATGTTGATATATAACAATTTAATATGTTAATATAGTATATTAATATTACTTATATTATTATAGTGTTAGTATATAATAATTTAATAATTTAATATTTTAAATTATTATATAGTATTTTATATATGTATATACACACACACATATAAATTTATTGCATGATATGCAACATCCACAAAGTTATCTCCAAGTGGAGCTCGCTTGTTAATGGGAAATGCTGAGGGTAGATTATTTTTTTTTCAGTTCGGTTTGCTTATGTGGTGGATCACTTTGATGTGTTTTCATAGATTGATCCACTCTTTCAGCCTCAGGAGGAAGCCTACAGGATGGCACTGAATGGCGGTTTTGATATGCCCTTGGATATTATTTTTGAGCATTTTACCTAGTATTTTTTCCACCAATGTTCGTAAGGGAAATTCGACTGAAATTCTTCCTTTGTTGAGTCGTTTGTCATTTAGGTGAAAGGGTGACAGTGGTGTCATGGAATCAGTTTGGTGATTTTCCTCCTGTTTCTCTTTTTTGGAGTAGGTTGAGAATTCTTTGCAAATCTGGTAGGAGTCTGTGTTCAAACAATCTGGCCCTGGGACTCTATCAGTGGGGAAACTTAATTACTGTTTGTGTCTCTTTAGGTGTTGTAGAGTTATTTACATAGTTTATCTTACCTGAATTTACCTGTGGTCAGTGTAATCAGTCTACACAATCATCCACTTTGTACAGAGCTTCTAATTTTGGAGACAGCTGGTTTTTGAAGTGAGACATAATGATTCTGTGACTTTCATCAGTGTCCATTGATACGGCTCCCTGTTCATTTCTGATTTTGTTTTTTGGATGCTGTCTCTCCTCCTAGTATATTATCTGTCTGAGGGTTTGTCTGTTGGGTTGAAGTTCCCAAGGAACCAGTTCTTGTTTTTTTGATCTTTGTATTCTCTTTGTTTCTGATGGATCACTTTCACCCCAAGTCTGATCATTACTTCCTGTCTCCTCCTTTAATATGTATTTGTTTCTTTTTTATTTTAGAGATCTAGGGTGTGCTGGGAAGTTGCTAGTGTGGGGTCTCTCCGGTTTCTTTATGAAAGCACCCTGTTCTGCATTTGCATGTTCCTCTTAGCACTGCTTTTCTTAAGTCCCTTAAGTTTGGAGAAACTGTGCCTTCATTTTCATTACATTCTAGGAACTCTTTTTGTTTTTCATGTCTTGTCTGAACTGGTGGTTCTTCATTTGCAAGCTATTGAATTTCAATGAGTTTATACACTTTTTCTTATTGTTGATGTCCAGTTTTAATCCATGGTGATCTGAGAAGATCCAATGGTTAGCACCGTCTTTCTATATCTGTTGTGGCTTGTTTAGAGTTGGAGAACATGGTCAGTTTAGGATAAGGTTCCATGAGGTACTGGAAAGAGTGTGTAATTTTGTGTTTGTGTGAACTATTCTGTAGATATTAGTGAGGTCAAATTAATTGAACCACATGTTAGTTACATCATTTTTCCCTTAGTTTCTGTCTCAACGGCCTGCCCTTGGTGAGAGTACATTGATGTCACCTACTATTAATGTGTGAGTTTCAATGTGATATATAAGCTTCAGCATTATCTCTCACCAATGTTGCTGGTTTTGTCTTTGTATATAGACATCCAGAATCGAGATGACATTTTGGTGTATTTTTCCTCTGATGCATATGAAGAGTCCTTCCCCATCTCTTTTGATTACTTTTGCTAGAAAGTCCAATTTGCTGGATGTTAGAATGGCTACACCATCTTGTTTCTTGTGTCCATTTGCTTGGAAAACCTTTTCCAAGCGCTTTGTCTGAGGTTGTGTCTATCTCGGTTGCTGGATTGTGTTTCTTGAGTGCATCAGAAGGATGGATCCTGTTTTTAAATCTACTGTATTAGCCTGTGTCTTTTTACTATTGAGTAGAGGTCATTAATTCTTAAAGGTATTAATGAGAAGTGATATTTAGTTCATGCTATTTGGATGTTGCGGGAGTAGCTTTTTTTTTTTTTTTTGCTTGCATGTTTTATGTTTTTCGATTGGGATGTTTGAGTGTGTATGTGACTATTAGATCTGTTCTGTAGGGTGCATGGATTTTTTGTTTGCATGTTTTTGTTTTCTTTTTTTTGGTGGGGAGCTATAAAGTATGCATGTGAATATGAGATCCCTTCTGTAGGTTATGCTGTGCCATTAGTAATTTCTAGTGGGAGGCAGGGATGGTTCAATTCTGAAAATCCATCAATATAATCCACTATATAATGAAACTGAAAGAAAAAAATCACATGATAATCTCATTAGATACTGAAAAAGCTTGTAAAAATATTCCAATCCCCCTTCTTGTTGGAAGCATCAGAGAGATCAGGGATACCAATCCTATGCAGAAACTTAATAGAAGCAATGGACAGCAAGCCAGTACCCAACATTAACCTAAATGGAAAGAAATATAAAGGATTCCATTAAAGTCAAGGAAAATGTAAGGATGCTCACATGCCCTACTCAGTATAGTATTTGAAATTCTATCCAGGGTGAAAGCATTGTTCAAATTTGGTTCTGACATGGAGTATTGCCAAGGCCTGTGAGGTAGGAATGGCAAAGAGCTTTAGAAATCCAGGGGTATGGCCCACTCTTCATCACAGTCTCGTTGGACCTTGGTGAGTCATGAACCCAACTAGGACTTCATGCAAAGTAGTCACTCGGTTATTGCACTCATATCTATCTTAATCTAAGAAGTGCATGGACATACTCATGGAGCTTCCCATCACTCTGAGGGCAGCGCCACTGGTATTTGCAATAAGAGTGATCGAGGTCTCTTAGGGATTCCTTCTGGTGCACATCAGTGCTTCCATCATTGCCGGAGGAAATGTGGAATGGTCAGCGATGACCACAACCCTTAAAAAGCATTTGGAAATTAAAATTGTTTGTGAAGCTGGTTAAGATGTTTTCACTATTGAGTCTGATATAAAAAAAACAATTAATGGAACAATTTGAAGTTCAGAAATGCTGGGACCTTTTAAGGTAAGGGATCAAGAACAATGGTGGTACAGGATAATGGTGTGACTGTCACAAAGGCTGGGCTGTTGATGACTGATTTCTGACTGAGTTTTACCCTCAGTTTCCTGATTGATTTAATAAGGATTAACAATCACAGATGTGCATTCTGATCATTTAAAGCAGATATGACATTTTTATACAATTGTTGAGATTTTTGTTTTTTTAAAGATTCTTATGAGGGTAATTTTAAAGATAAATAATACAATACTTAACCATTGCTCTGTAAATTCAAATTGCTGCCTACAGTGAAGGGAAACCAACTGAAAAAAAGTACTTTGCTTACTCTTTGTTACTGTATAACAAATTGCTTACTTATGAAGTTATGTTGGCCTTGGGAGTAATTTGTTTTCTTTACATTAACTATGTAATATTTGTTCTCATACAGTGTTGGGTATTGCTTTTTGAGCATCAAGCACGAGAAGAAACTAGAACATGATCACATTTACAATTTTTCAGGGGTTGAAAGATTTCACTAGAATATCAAAGCTACTAGTTGTGGTTTGCCTTGAAGTTATCTGTATTTTGATGCTAATTCCACTGCCCCATGACAGCTGCCTAGTCATGTACTCAGAACTCAGGTGACTTCACCAGAACCAACTCCCATTGAATTTGTAAAGTACAGGTGATGGTCAGGTACAGGATAGAAGGAGGGCTGTCATTGGAGGAGAAGGAAGGATGGGTGAGAGAGATGTTTGAAGGAAGAGGAGGAGACTAGAGGAAAAAGAGAGACAGGAAGAGGACAGGGTGAGAAACCATGGCAGGTGAGTTTATGATTTTGCTCTGTGTATTTACAGGTTGTTATTAATGTTCCGAAGGGATGGATGGTAAAGTGCTTTGTATATTTAAGTGGGCAATTATATCTTATCAATTGGGTAACAATTTTTGTGTTGTGTGTCCTTCTATGTGAGGGTTTGAGTATAGAAAAATGTGTGGCGGCAAGGTACACTGGGCTGACAGGGAGTAGGGATGTGTTTTCACCAAGATATCTACCAGATATATTGGGACACTATGGTGCTTGTGATAGCAGGGTAAAAGACTAGTTTTCTTTTTTTCTTTCTTTTTTTTTTACAACAACAGATGGCAAAACAGGGTGATGGGCAAGAATCCAAGAGTAATCAAAAAAGTTGAGAGAACTTTTTATTTTCTAAGCAATATGACACCAGTGCCATATTAAGTCTTGACAACTTAAGGGCAGGAAATCACACAAAGAAATGGGGAAGCAGCCTGGGCTGACAGGCTGTTGGTCCGCTGCTGTGTGATAAATTAGGGCAGCTCAGAGAGTTAAGAGATTAAAGCTGCTTTTTAAAGAAAGTTGTTTAGAATGTCTTTCAGGATACTCATTTTCTTTTTAACATGGGCTTCACAGGAAATCCTAGTTACACAAGATACTTCTTTTTTTTACTATTAGTAACAAGTGATTAAGTTTGTTTTTATAAAGAAGAGAGTAGACAGATTACCTGAAATAGGTAGGGATTTTCATCTATTGTTCAGAACTTAGGGAAAATTAGTAACTACCAAGTACAGAGTTGTGATGAAATGTCTGTAACACCAAGGAGAGTGAATGCAGACATATATTTTAGAAGTTACTATGGGTAAAGAAAAATCTGTGGCTTTGGGAAGAGAGCATAACAGATTGAGATATATTGGGCAAAAGTCCTGGTTTAATGTGTTGCTTATTGATACTAGAATTGATAGAATGTATTTGGTTAGTTTTATGAATTACCATACTATATGGCTCGTTGATGACGGCTAGCGATAATTTGTGGTTACTTTTGATATTTACCACAATAAGAAGTTCAAATTCTCTTAACCTGGGCTCCACTAGGAACTTTGGGTTAATTTCCTGATATCACCGAGTACAGAGTGATATCAGGCTCAATGTTTATATAAATTCCTATTTTAAAAATTGTTTAATCTTCATGATGGGTGTGACTTTGAGTTTTAAGCTTATATTATTACCCTGAGAGAGAGTGCAAGATACAAGCTTTTCTGGTTTCAGACTAAGGAACAGAGTGTTTTGGGAGAAAGATTTTGTCCTTGTGTTTTTAAAAAATGTGATTAGGCTCTGGAAACATCACAGAGTCATACTGATCAGATTTGATAGCGGTATACCTCCTGAAAAAATATATTCAGGAGATCCAATCAAAATGATACCTCAATTCTAAATGTTTGCCTTGCAAGTTGAATTTTGCAGAGTGTACCTACTTGGAATCCTGGTCTCAATGACTTACAGCTGGGTTCAGTCAGGACATAACTGCTATCACATTTGTTTCATTCTCTCTACCCCCTATCTCAACACACTCAACACCATATACACCTTGAAGAAATTATGGAGGAGTTGTTCTCTCAATTCCCTGGAATTTGTGGGGCACGTCTGGAAAGGGTTATTCTAAAGTTGTTTTTATAAAGAATTTATAATTGGTTGAAATTTAGCAGGGAGGAATAAGATAGATTGAGTTATACAGTCAGAATCGCATTTGGTAACTAATCTTAATCTTATCTTTCTTTGGGTATAGAATTTATTTGACAAAAAAAATTTAAAAGTACAAGAGCCAGTCCTAATATTGTTGTCATTACAATCTTCTGAGTTGATTACACCTGTGAGTTAAGATTCAAATAGCAAAGTCATGGCTCTGACTTTGTAGAAGTACTTTCAAGACATATTAAGATATAAAGACAATAGTCCAGATATTCTTAGATAGATAGATGGTTATCAACGTCAGAAATTCACAAAATTTGAGATTTAAAGTTTTTATTTATCTTTAGTTGCTCCTAACTGTTCCCCTTTGGCAGATTTAATGAAGAATTTTAACATCTCTACCTCCAGATGAGGCAATATTTGTGGCTAGGCCGTCACTGGAAAAAACGACTGTTTCATCTGCAGATTAATACTATCCAGAAAAGGACAAATTATGCAGAGGATTTGACTGATAAACCTTGCCATTACAGGGTAACCAGCCCTTCCAAGTCTGCATTTCAAGAGGCTGTCAGTTGATCTTGGGACAGAAGGCTGAAGACTTAGGCTCACATGTTGCTAACAGCGGACTGTGCTAGTGGAGATTTGTCTCTACAACCTCTCAGTTCTAGAAGTCCTCTTAGGCATCCTATGTGTATAGATATTTGGTCATTCTCAGTTTTCTGACTGGGTTGGAGACTGATTATAGTCTCATTGCTTATCAGGTTGTATAACTCTGAATATACATATTTTATTGGATAGTTATCAGATAGTATACAAGCTAGCCAAGACATAATATAGATTTTAAGCCTTTCTGAAACTGGAATGAAAACTAAATGTTCTTTCTAACTGATATATTGATGGACTGGGTATTGAGTATATCATATGCTTTATAAATTGTAGAACGGTAATAATCTTACTCAAATGATATGTAAATGAAAAGGCTGTTTAACTGGACAAAAAGGGAGAAATATTGTTTACACTGAAGTTATCTGTATTTTGATGCTAATCCACTGCTCCAAGGACAGCTGCCTTGTACTGTACTCAGAGCATCTGTGACTTCCCTAGAACAACTTCCCAATTAAGTTTGTGAAGTACAAGTGAGGGGCAGGTACAGGATAGAAGGAGGCCTATCAATGGAAGAAAAGGAAGAAAGGGAAGGAAAGAAGTTTGAAGAAAGTAGAAGAGACTAGAGGAAAAGGAGAGAAATGAAGAGGAGAGGGTGAGAAGCCATGGCAGGTGAAGTTAAGATTCTGCTCTGTGTATTTACTGGTTGTTATTAATTTTCATTAGGTATGGATGGAACCAGGCTTGGTATGCTTAAGTGGGCAATTATATCTTACCAATTTGGTCAAAGATTATTGTGTTCTGTGTTCTTTTATGTGAGGTTTTGAGTGTAAGAACATCTGTGGCAGTAAGAGAAACTGGGCAGCTGAGGAGTGGAGTTGTATTCAAAGAGGATATATAGCAGAGACTTGGGAAACTACGGTGCCATTGTTAGTGGGGTAAAAGTCCACTTTTTTATTTTTATATTTTTGAAACAACACATTCGCTTCTGTATTTGACATGCTTTATGTGTGTCCCTTAGAAAATATCTCTATCTGGTTCCTGACAGAATGTGCTTCTTAGGTTCATCAATCTTATCTAGTTTTTGTGGCATATGTATATATATATATATATATATATATATATATATATATATATATATATATTCTTTTGGTGGTTCCTACAGCTATGAGATTAGATGGAATTTTAACATGGATTCTGAGCAGCTTCATCAAGAATGTAGAATTCACAAATCGCAATGCCAAATAGACTTGCTCCTGTTCTTATGAGCCTATTAAAGTTGAGGTTTCAGTGGACCTCAAGTTCTTCCCTCCCTGCCAATCCTCCTGTATGTTATCTTTGGCCTGAAGAAAGAATCATTTTAAAACGTACAAAACCCTGAAATCTCACCCTTGGAACACAAGAAGGTAGATATTACAGAAATGAAATCTAATGGGACTACAGAACCACACCCAATAGTCCATGATGTCCTTTGATTTACTCAGGCAGTTATTTTTTTTGCATAAAATAAAAATTGGGGAGTTTATTATTTTAAGTAGGTAGATTTACACCGTTAAATTCACTTCATATCTAGGACACCTTTGTTGCCAAAATCATTGCAAAAAAACTAGAATTAAAAAACAGAATATGGGGTTGGGGATTTAGCTCAGTGGTAGAGCGCTTGCCTAGCAAGCGCAAGGCCCTGGGTTTGGTCCCCAGCTCCGAAAAACAAAAAACAGAATATTTAGTACACATACAGGAATATCTAAAATGCCCCCTATCAAGGAATGAACAATTAGAGAATGAATACAAAATTCACTCAATTAAATGTCAGTAGAGAAAAAATGGCCTTTGTGAAACAGGAAAAACCTAGGAAATTGAACGGTCACAGGAATGGACCCGTGAAAGAGTTATTATCCAGAAGAATCTCCTACAACCCATGTTCCTAGATCTTTTCTACCCAATACAAGCCCCTTACTGACTTTCTCCATTCAGAGCCTGTAACCACTGATGAAGCAAAGAGAAGTTTCCAACTGTAGAGAGATGTAGTACATAAATGTCACCACTGCGTAACAGGAGACACTCCTGGAAAAGGCACACTTGAATCTGTCAATGTAAGAAAAGATATTTAGAGGTAACAGGCCATGACAGTTCTTAGTGACATCATCATTTGGCCCTCTCTGAAAAATTTCTTGTACCCTGGAGAGCACTAGCTTTTGGATGTCACAAGGAACTGAATCACAGATATTCCTGCAGTAGCTCTAGGGATTACTAAATGGCCTCTATTTCAGTGCAAAAAGCTATTTGGGAGCGAGAACAAAGGGGATGTACATAACAGAGATGGGGAGAAGGAAGGTGGCCTTCTGTTTTAGTTTAAAAAAATGAAGAAATATGTGGTCAAGAAACATGGGACAGCACAGTGAGTGCTGTGTAGGGCTTGTGAGGTTTCACTGAACACATAGCTTTGATCTGAGTCTTCCACATATGGGATGCAGGAAGTGGGAGCCTCTCAGTAGCATCTGGATTTCCTTGCTTGTTATGGTTCCTGGAAGTCAGAGATTTTTTTATCATTAATTTCATTATTCCAAAAGCCAGGTGTTGGGACAGGAAGTTTTTTTTTTTTTTCTGAGAGCTCATGGCTTTTATTTTTTCCCCCAGAAAGAAAATGTCCTAAGGAGGAAGGGAAAGACAAGTGTTGTATCCTCAGCTCATACTAAACTCCTCCATGCTTTGGATTCCTATAGTGCAGTTTCTGTCTGACACTGATATCTGGGAGAGAGAAGTGCTTCTAGTTGAGACTTCATCATCTCAGTCTTTCCACTAGTGTTATGCTGACTACCATTCCCTCACAATGTCCCTCTAGATTTCTGAATCAATATGTCTGATTACCTTGCAGTTTTATTTACTTTTATTTTTTTCATTTTTTTTTAATCTTAAACTAATTTTAATGCTTTTTGGATATTTCTATATCTACATTTTAAATGTTATTTCCTTTCCAACTTTCCTCTTCATAAGAGACCTAAATGTACCCCTTCCTATACATTTAAACCCCTCTTACTGCCCCTTGACATTTCCTTGAACTGGGAGTCACACCTAGGAAGGAACAAGGGGCCTCTCCTTTTTTTAACATTCATTTCTTTATTCCAAAAGTCGGGTGTTGGGAAGAGTACAGTTGTTTTTCTGAGAGCTCATGGCTTTCATTCTTTTTGCCCAGGAGAAAAAGTTCCTAAGGAAGGAGGGATGACATGTATGTGTCCTCAGTTCAGTGTAAACTCCTTCTTGCTTTGGATTCGTATACTGGACTTTGTTTCTGACACTGACATCTGGGACAGAGATGTGCAGCGATTTGAGACTTCATCATCTCAGTCTTTCCATTAGTATTACTCTGATTACCATTCCCTTAGAGGTACCCTTTAGATTTCTGCGTCAATATGTATGATTCATTGACAGTTTTCTTTTCTTTTCTTCTACTTCTTTTTTTTTTTCCTTTGGAGCTGGGGACCGAACCCAGGGCCTTGCGATCGCTAGGCAAGCGCTCTACCGCTGAGCTAAATCCCCAACCCCTTTTTTCTTTTACTTCTATCTTTTGTTTTTTTTTTTTTATTTTTTAGCAATTTTATTGATTTTTAATTGGATACTTCTATACTTACATTATAAATGTAATTTCCTTTCCCAGTTTCCTGTCCATAAGAGCCCTAAACTGTCCACCTCCCCTTTTTCTATAACTCCGCTTACTGCCTCTTAACATTCCGTTGAACTGGGAATCAAACCTAGGGAGGACTTAGGGCCTCTTCTTCCATTGGTGCTCACCAAGGCCATCTTCTGCTACATATGCAGTTGGAGCCATTGGTCTGTCCATGTGCAGTCTTTGAATATTGATTTAGTACCAAAAAGGTTTCGTTCATTGGCATTGTTCTTATGGGGATTAAAGCCCCATTCAGCTCTTGTAATCCTTTCTCAACATTTACCAACAAGAAGTCCATTTTCAGTTCATAGGTTTCCCACTGTATCATTTACTTCTGTATTTCACATACTCTAGGTGTGTCTCTCAGGAAAGTCTATATCCGGTTCCTGGCAGAATTCACTTCTTAGCTTCATCAATTTTATATCGTTTTGGTGGCAGATGTATATATACTTATACTTTTGGTGGCTCCTACAGCTAGGTAGTTAGGTAGAATGTTAACAGAATCTGCCCAACTAGGTCAAGAATGTAGAATTCACAAATGACAATGTCAAATAGACTCCCTCCAGTATTATGAACATATTCAATTTCAGGTTTGACTAGTAATCATGCCATTCTTATCCGTGCCTATCCTCCAGTATCTAAGGTTTCTACTAAAGAAAGAACAATGGTAAAACATCCAAATCCCTCAAGTCTGGCTATGGGAACGCAGGAAGATAGGTAATGCAGAATTTATATCAAATGGGACTAGAGAACCAAATTCTATAGTCCATGTTGCCCTTTGCTTTGCTGATGTATGGTAATTTTTAGATACAATAAGCATTTAGGAGTTTATTAATTGAAGTGAGTACACAGTATTCACAACATTATGGTCACTCTATAGCTGGGCACACTTTGTTGCCAAAATCATTGCAGAAAATGGAATTGGAAAACAGAATTTTTGAGTACACATTCAGGAATATTTATGAAGTCCCCTGTCAAGGAAAGTAAAATACAATATTCATTTAATTAAAGGTCTGTAGGGAAAATACTGGCCTTTGTGACACATGGATAACCAAGAAAATTGAACTTTATCTCACAGGAATGAACCTGGGAATAAAAATATTATCTAGAAGAATCTCCTACACTAGATGTTCCTAAATATTTTCTACCCATGACAAGCCCCTGACTAATGCAACAAGCCCCAGCATGTAACCACTAATAAAGCAAAGAGAAGTCTCTAGCTTTAGAGAGATGGAGTATGTAAAGGTTTCCACTGTGTCAGAGGAGACATACAGTGGAATCAGTACCATCGAACCTGGTCAATGTAAGGAAAGCTGTTTAACAGGTAAGCATTGGCACTTCTCAATGACATATTCATTAGGCCCTCCCTGAAACATCTCTTGTAACCTGGAAAGCTCTAGGTTCTGTGATGTCACAAGTGTTGTCATGACTGCAACTCCCTGTCAGATATCCCTTCAGTACCTCTAGTGTTTACTAATTCAACTCTAATTCAGAGTAAACAGCCATTTGGGACTGAAAACAAAGAGGATGAAGAGATCAGAGATGGGGAGAAGGAAGCCTTCTTTCTTGGTATAAAAAAAAGGAAGATATACATGGTCCTTGGGAAAGCTCATTGAGTTCTTGGTACAGATTGAGTGGGAATGCAGAAGAGATAGACTTGATGTGAGCCTTCCATAAATGGGTAACAGATGCTGGGAGCCTCCAAAATCATCTGGATTTCCCTTTTATTATGGTTGTTGGAAGTCAGAGAATTTATACCATTCATTTCTTTATTTCAAAAGACAAGTGTTGGGAAGGACACGGTTGTTTTCCTGAGAGCTCATAGCCTTTATTCTTTTTGACAAAAAGAATGTGTCCTAAGGAAAAAGGGATGGACAATTATTGTGTGCTCAGCTCAGAGTAAACTCCACCATGCTTTGGATACCTATGCTGCTATTTGTGTCTGACACTGATATCTGGGAGCGAGAAGAGCTTCTGTTTGAGGCTTCATCCTGTCACTCTTTCCACTAGTATTACTCTGAATACCACTTTATATTTCCGAGTCAATAGATGTGATTCGTTGTCAGTTTTCTTTTATATTTTTCATTTTTTTCACTCTTTAGCAAATTTTTTTGTTTTTTTGTAACTGGATGTTTCTATATTTAAATTTAACATATTATTTCCTTTCCCAGATTCCTGCCCATAAGGTCCAAACCAGTTCCCTTCCCCTTCTTCTCTAACCCCCTTTTCTGCCAATTGATATTCCCTTGAACTTCGAGACAAACCTAGGGAGGACAAAGGGCTTCTACTCCCATAGTGCCCAACAAAGATGGGGAGAAGGAACACGGCCTTCTGCCTAGGTATAAAATTAAGGGAGAAATATGTGGTCCTTGGAATGCTAAGTGAGTACTTCATATGGGTTGAGTGGAGTAACTTAAGAGATAGCCTTGATCTGAGTCTTTCCCATATGGGAATCAGGAGCTGAGAGCCTCTCAGAAGAATCTGGACTTCCTTGTTCTTATGGTTCCTGGAAGTCAGAGAGTTTATAACTTTCATTTCTTTCTTCCAAATGCCAAGTGTTGGGAAGGGCACAATTGTTTTCCTGCAAGCTAATGGCCTTTATTCTTTTTGTCCAAAAGAAAAAGGTCCTACGGAATAAGGGAAAGACAAGTATTGTGTCCCTAGCTTAGAGGAAATTCCTCCATGCCTTGGATTTCAATAGTGCAGTTTGTATCTGACTCTGATGTTTGGGAGAGAGAAGTGCTTCTAGTTGAGATTTCATCATCTCTGTCTTCCCACTAGTATTACTTTGAATTAGATTCCCAAGTCAATAGGTGTGATTAGTTGACTGTTTTCATATCTTTATATCTTTCCTTTATTTATTTTTTAGCAAATTTTAGTGCTTTTATTTAAACTTGATGTTTCTATATTTACGTGTAAAATATTATTTTCTTTCTAATTTTCCTTCCTATAAGATCTCTACCTATTCACTACCCCTGCTTTAACCACACTTTCTGCCACTTGACAATCCCTAGAACTAGAAGACAATCCTAGGTTGGATCAAGGGCTTCTCCTTCCTTTTGGGTCCATCAAGGCCATCCTCTGCTACATATCCATTTAGAGCATTTGGTCTGTCCATGTAAAGTGTTTGAATATTGGTCTAGTACCAGGAAATTCTGGTTCATTGGCAATAAGAACAATAAAGTTGCTCTTATGGTGTTGAAAGCACCTTCAACTCTTGTAATCCTTTCTCAAAATCTACCAACAAGAGTTCGGTTTTCAGTTTACTGAATTGCAACTAGCATTCACTTCTATATTTGACATGGTCTAGCTGTGTCTCTCAGGATGAATCTACATCCGGTTCCTGGTATAATGCACTTCTTAGCTTCATCAATCTCATCTAGTTTTGGTGGCTGATATCTATATCTTTATCTATATCTATCTCTATCTCTATATCTATATCTGTAACTATCTATCTATCTCTATCTCTATCTCTATCTCTATCTCTATCTCTATCTCTGTCTCTGTCTCTGTCTCTGTCTCTATCTCTATCTATCTCTATCATCTATATCTATATCTATATCTATCTATCTCTATCTCTATCTCTATCTCTATATCTATATCTATATCTACATTACATCTACACCTACATCTACATCTACATCTACATACATATACATACATATATATATATATATATATATACATACATATATATATATATATATACACACACACACACACACACACACACACACACACACACTTTTGGTGACTCCTAAGTATGAAGTTAGATGTAATTTTAACATGGATTCGGGGGAACTAGGTCAAGAAGGTAGAATCCACAAATGGCATTGCAAAATAGACTCTTTCCTGTTCTTATGAACCTATTTAAGTTGAGGTTTCACTGGTTCAGAAGCCATTCTTCTTTCTCCCCATCCTCCTCTATCTTATGTTGGGCCTTAAGAAAGAAACATGGTAAAACATCCTAAGCCCTTAAATCTTGGCCTGAGACACTGGAATGTGGATATTGAAGCTGATATCAAAGTGACTAGAGAAGAGAATTCTATGCTCCATGTAGTCCTCTTCTTTACTGATATCTGGAAATTTTGGATAAAATAGGATTTCGGAGTTTATCATTTGATGTCGGTACACCATATTTACACTGTTATACTCAGTATATAGCTGTGCACCTTACTTGAGAAATCATTGCAAAAAATGGAAGTGGAAATCAGAATTTTTGAGTACACATTCAGGAACTTTTATAAAATCACCTATCAAGGAATATACAGTAAGAAGTGAAATACAATATTCATTCAACTAAAGGTCTGTAGGGAAAATACTGGCCTTTGGGAGACAGAGAAATCCTAGAATTTGAACTGTATTTCACAGTAATGAACCTTGGAATAAAATGTTTTCTAGAAGAATCTCCTACACTCCATGTTCCTAAATCTTTTTTACCGATGCCAAGTCCCTGAACAAATTTCACCATTCAGAGCATGTAACCACTAATGAAGCAAAGAGAAGTTTGTAGCTTTAGAGAGATGGAGTTTGTAAAGGTTTCCACTGTGTCACAGGAAACACTCCTGGAAAGGGCACCCTTGTATCTGGTTCATGTAAGGAAAGTTGTTTAGCAGGTAGGCTATGGCAGGTGTCGTGAAATCATCATTAGGCCCTCCTTGAAAAATCTATTTCTTTTTTTTCTCGGAGCTGGGGACCGAACCCAGGGCCTTGCGCTTCCTGAAAAATCTATTTCTAACCTGAAGAGTCATAGCCTCTTCTGTGATGTCACAAGTGTTGTCGTGTCTGCAAATGCCTCTCAGATATTCCTTCAGGACTTCTAGGGTTAAATAATTGGCCTGTAATTCAGAGTAAACAGCCATTTGACAGGGATAACAAAGAGTTTGGAAAGATCCGAGAACGGGAGAAGGAAGTTGGTCTTCTGTCTTGATATTAAAAAAAAAGGAAGAAATACATCGTCCTTGGGAAAGCTCTGTGAGTCCTTGGTACAGATTGAGTGGGATTGCTGAAGACATAACCTTGATCTGAGCCTTCCACATATAGGAATCTAGAGCTGCGAGCCTCTCAGAAACATCTGGACTTCTCAGTTCTTATGGCTCCTGGAAGTCAGAGATTTTATATCATTTATTTCTTTATTCCAAAAGTCAAGTGTTTGGAAGGTCACTGAGAGCTCATGGCATTCATTCTTTTTGTCAATTATAAAAAGGTCCTAAATAAGAAAGGAAAGATAAGTATTGTGTCCTCTGCTCAGAGTGAACTCCTCCGTGCTTTGGATACCAATAGTGCAGTTTGTGTCTTACACTAATATCTGGGAGAGAAGTGCTTCTAGTTGAGACTTCATCTCAGTCCTTCCACTAGTATTTCCACTGACTAACACTTTAGATTTCTGAGTCAAATGGTGAGATAAGCTTGCAGTTTTCCTTTCTTTTATTTCTTTCATTTTTATTTGTTCATTTATTTATTTATTTATTTATTTATTTATTTTTATTTTTTGCAAATCTCTCAAATCTCATCCTGGGTGACGATGTAGATTAGACACATTGGATGAAATCAAGAATTGAAAAACTCTCCTGGGGAAGAAAGTGGTAAGGAAATCACATTTATGTATCATAAATGCAGTGCCAAGAGCAACATTCAGACTAGTCTGGGGGGGTGCTGCCTTCATCAGAGACCTCACACTTTAGTGGAGTATGATTCAGTAATCAACGGGGAAGGGAAAACTATGGTTGATATTGTTCTAGTAGATCTCATAATATTAAAAAGTGTTTCTTCCAGATCATTGAATGATTATTGTAAAAAAACTCCCGGAATGAACTTATGAGACCCACCATCAGCCTGTGAAATAATGTGTGAGAGAAGAAATCTGTGTCTCTCCAGGGACAAACTGTTGCTTTCAAACGAACAGTAAAGTGTCCATTCTATGAATGTTACATAGATATACACACATTATAGCAGGATGGATACAGAGTTTCTTCAGGTCCATGAATGAGGTATTCAGCAGTTGACGTGGCTCAGCAATTAAGGTAATTTTTGCCAACTCTTGAGACCTGAGCTCCTTCACTAGGAACCTCATGATTGAAGGAAAGAACAAACCTCAGTCAACTTGTCTCAGATTTTTATGTAGTTCGGGTTTCCAGGTCTTGATCCTCAGAAGGAAGGACATCTTGTTTTCCAATTCTTGTTTATCCTATAATCCTTCTCTCTGATGCACTCATGCAAATAAATTACTGTGCATTTCATTGATAGGTTACTATTCCTATTTTAATTCTGTTGCCAAGAGCTATAGAAAATAAGAAGCACTGTATCAAAGCATCTCGTGAAAATCAGACTAAAAGAATGTGGCCATTGGAAATTTGTAACTGAGCTGAAACTCTTACTTGAGACAAACTGCTGTACAAGGTCTTCTCTAGATACCTGGTGTAGTAGTTGGTTTTCCAAAACAGATACTAAAGGATGAATCCCTCTGTACAGAGGAATCAGATTAGTCACAATTATCACAGACTATGGACCACATAATTTAACAATGGCTGACTGTTTGTAAAGTCCTAGAATCTATTAGTTTATAAGTCCAAAAGGCTAGATGTCTCATCTGGTCATTGGTATATGGATAAATCTTCAGTATGCAGGTTCTAATGTCTGTAAGGGTTTGGTAGCATTGTGAGTGCAAACATGAAAAAGTAAAAATTCTTTCTTCCATGTTTTCTATGTGGATTCAAATAGAATGCATGGTTAAGAATACATTGGGATTGCCATGCTCAAACAGACCAGTATCTTCAACTGAACATTCTTTTCTGGGAAGCTGCAACCTGTAAGCATGGCTCAGGTGTAGGTGAACTGCAAGATCTAGTCTGGGAAGGCAGTCCTGTTCATCAATCCCACCAGCCCCTATTACAGAAATACCCAAGACTTCCTCAATCAACTCCTTTTCATAAATAGTCTTCTGGGATTTGAAGACATTACAGCCACTAACAACACAGATGTGTCAAGATTACTTACAACAGCTCACTGGAGTGAGAAAAGTTCCTTGGGCCTTTATAGGTAGAGAAAGACTGCATAGGCAGATACAGTGATCTAATCTCCCTCCAAAGGAATGAGGAGATGATGATGTGGCTGAAGCAAATTGCAGCTCTGCAGTTATAAAAGGGGTGGCAGTAAAAGCCCATGGCGACAGCAGACATTCAGACATGCTGAAGCCATGCTGAGAGATGATGTTCATCACAGATGATGTCATTATTTTCTTATGATTGGGATATTCAAGAAATTGGCTTTTATTCTATTCCTCAGTGCAAAAAATCGGTTTCTGTTTGCCTCAAAACATTAGGTAGGGAAACTTAAGGTACAACAGATGTTTGATTATCCAGCCTTCTTGTGCTGACATGTCTGTACCTCTAAGTCCATGTTTCACAATCCAGTGCGTTTAAATCTCCAGGGAATCAGTTACTGTTTCTCTACACATGCTGGTCTGCTGAAGTCATTTTACAGATGTCCACTTCCTAGTAATTATTAAAGCAATGAATATTGTGAAGTTGTTTATGATCTACACACAGGCCTTTCATGCCCCAAGCATGTACAATCCCACTTCTGCATTTGCAGCTCTCAGCAAGTGTTCTCAACCTATCCATCCAAGAACCCAGAGAAGTCCACACTTGTCTGAGGATGCTGATTGAAAAACAGTTGAATAGTTTAGCATAGTTGTTCTTCACTGTACACATATTAAGACAGACAGCAGAGCATATGATGCATTCAGCTGTTTGTAGTGTTTAATTGACAATAAAGTCCCAAACAGTTGTGAGTTGATTCTGTCAGAGTACCAGCAAAGTCAAATATGAAATGCAAAATTTCAGAACTCACCTTCCAATGCTGTTTGTGAAAGAAGTTGTTTGCAAAACACTGTCCTAATAATTTTATTCCATTCTAACTTTGATATTTTGCTTTGATGTCTTGAAGTGACATTTAATTATCACTGAAATGCAGGTCCCCTCTATGGTCTCCAGTGAGAAGGATTCATTCCTCAAAAGGATGTATCTGCAGATGCCTGAAAAAATAAATATAAAGAATAGATCTTGATTAAGTTTTAGGTTAAAGATGCAACATCCTACTCCAAAGATCCATATAAGAAGTACATTTGACATTGACCTTATATTATGTAGAAATTTTTCACATATTCCCTCTATCGTTGTGGTTTAAATGATCTCAGATGAATAGTTGACAACCAAGAATAGCCTTTAGAATCATTTTACCTTCTTCACTAATAGTTTTGAGCAAATGGAACACTAAAAGATGACAAAGAAGAAATGGTTATAATCAAAAGATACATGTGGGTCACCTTTAACTCTCATGGTCAAGGTGACTTTGGACATGCTCATTATGGTCATGGATTGGTCTCATAAGACTCTGCAGAAGGTTGTTTCTACTCCCTCAGTGTAAGCTCCAGGAAGACCAAGCTACCAGAGTTGATCAGGTTCCCTTAGAATGCACTTGAAAGCCACATACGCTGAGAAACTTTTGATGTGCTTTAGCTCCATTGTCATGTTTTTTTAAGCCTCTAACAAAAAGCAAGGTGTCCTTTTTACTCTCTTCTCATCACTTCTAAATCTGCCCTAGCTCAATTGCGCAGTTGACATAAGCATAGCTCAGCACCCCAAATATGCTCTCATCTTACTGTGTTTCTAATATTCTGGCTGCTACACCAATGGTCACTCCATACTAGATCACACTCGACTGGTAGCTCTTACTCCATCTGAAGTATTAAATCCTTTCTCCACCCTTGTGTCTACTAGCCTGCCTCCAGGAATACTATATATCCACAGAACTGGTTGTCCAAGAGCATCTTTATTGAACTATACAGACTCAGTTTGGAAACAGGACCTTCAGTGTTCGCAGGAAGATTTCCGATCTAAGAATTAAAACGAGACCATACAAGACTCAATCCATGTTCTGGTTTTGGGAGGGAGATAGGGCAGTTAGAATTTCAAAGTTTAAATTCAAATAATTATATATATATATGTATATATATATGTATATATATATATATATATATATATATTATTAATTCTGTCAGGATAAAAGGATCAAAAAGAGTGAAAATGGGTAACATTAATGGCAAAAGAAAAAAACCCTAGTACTGCAAACAATGTGGACGTGTTAGAACGACTGGGCTCTTTCCAGCCATCTGAATTTGTACTAGAAATTCTTTTGACCACTTCTTGATCTCTGCATGTAGAAAAGAACAAAAAGAAAACAAAACAAAATAGAAAATCACCAAAATGAAACAAAAAGCAAAAGCAAAAGTGAATCAACCACATTCCTAAAAGAAGAGCACCGAGTGAAGATTGCTTGTGGTCCCTATTTTTAACTAAAACCACAAGCCACGTATTGCTTTCAATGCAAAAATTATTCATTATTTTATTTGAAATTTCTCTGTGGGTCAAAGAAACAAGGTTTATATGCTGCAACAACAGGAAACAGAATCAAATCACACTGTAGAGTTCACCACTGATATTACTATGGTGACTGTGGGCATTGCGGAGAATACTGGTGTTTGACAATGGGTCTTGTGGTTTTCTATATGCTGGTAATATCTATGACTCTGAAAGGAGTTAGAGTCATCACCAAATCATCACTAAATGAACTCCTCCTTTTCTTTGGAGCACAAGATATGGCAAACAGTTGACAGACTATGATTTGTATTTTGGACCTAGGCTCTGTAGTAAAGCTAAGGCTTCTGATGTAAAATCCTCCACCAAAACACTGGGTTTTCAATGGTGCTGCCAGCCAAAAACCATGTCCTGATTCTACCCTTCAATCTCCAGAAGAGGTTTCAAAATGTCAAATTTAACAATATTTTATTTGTGGCTCTGTCTTGTTGTCACATTTTATTTTAAATAAAGTGTGATTTCTGGCCTAATTCCTTCTAATTTTTTCCTCACATAGAACTTCACTTTTGACCTCAAATTCAATTCCTTTTATCTTTCCTTGGCTAAGTTTTCGACTTTCCTTTTATGGCTTTCTGTGATTGCTTATTTTGGCTGTCTAAATGATGCATTATTGAGCAACTGACTCGATCATAATGGTTTACGGGCATCAGTATTTTGCATTTTCTTGATGGCTAGTTGATGTATGGGGAGGAGTCAGAGTAGTGGGTAGGTTCCTAGACCAGGTGTTCTTGGCTCAGGCCTTCTAGGAGTAGAACTTACGACTTGAAGGCTCTGGATTCCTAAAGAAGACACCCAGTTTCAGGAATATCTAATGAATTTTTGGCAGAGAGCCAGGAATTGTCAAGCATGCAGCTGGTCTCCTCTGAGCTCCTTAATTTCATTCTGAATGAGGAAAAATACCAATAAGAGCCATAGGGATAAAAGCTTTGACTATCACGGTAGAGTACAGAATTTTATCTCCAGAGAATTCCTGTACATGCCATTGGAATTTTGTGACAAGAATGGAGAAAGAGCTACTGCCCTGGACATGCATCAAGGTCTGTGACTCTTTGTCTTGAACATACATGATTAAGGCTTGGTGTCCTAAAAACTATGGACTCCAGGACTTACCTGCATCCCATCAGATATGAACTGAAAATGTCCTCCATTTCTTCATGTCTTGGCCAGATTTTGTTGCTAAGGGCCAGGGGGACTGCAGAAGGGTGTCAGGCATATGTCTCACAATCATGGTTGGGAGAAAGAAAATAGCTAATAGGTCCAGCTTGAAGAGAGCTTTCCTCCTCTTTCAGTGCTACCAAGCATCTATAGATTTCCCCTTTCGTCAAGCTTCATTGTGTGTCTCAGCATTTTCTCTCAACTGTCTTGGCCATTAATATGCATATTCCCTGTTATTTATCTACAGGGTATGCTGGGAAGGCATCATTCCAACCTTCTACCATCAGTGAGCAAGTTGGAGAAATTGACAAATGAGCTCCAGAAGATGACCTGTGAGTTGGGTAAACTCCCAGGAGTGCTGACCCATTGCACCAACAGCATTTGGACAAAAGATAGCCATTATGCCCACTTCCTTGTTGACTGTCCTGACCCCTCTGTTTTAACCTCAGTTTTCTCACACCACAGAAAAAACACAACTCTAATGTCCTCATGTACAAACTAATTTTCTTATGTGCCTCTCAGAGGCAGGATATGAAGAAAGGATAGAAGTGTGATAAGAAGCTATTTAATTTCTCAGAAAAGCAGAATCTGTGTTTGAATAACAGGCTTGGTGTATGGCAAGTAATGTGTGAGCTCTCATCAGGGATTTTGATAGACAGAGAATGCATTTCCTGTCCTCAGAGGAATACTAAAAGCTGGTCAGCTACAGAAGCACAGTAACTCAAACTTAGATAAGTAAACATTTATTTATTTACTTTAAAGATTTATTTGATTTGATTTGTAAGATTATTCTGTATCTGTCAAGCACAACAGAAGTGGGCTTCAGATGCCATTATACATGGTTGTATTACACGATATTTTTTCTGGGAATTAAACTCATGACCTATGGAAAAGCAGTCAGTGCTCTTTTTTTCTTCTTTTTTTTTTTCGGAGCTGGGGACCGAACCCAGGGCCTTGCGTTTACTAGGCAAGCGCTCTACCGCTGACCTAAATCCCCAACCCAGCAGTCAGTGCTCTTAAATGATGAGTCATCTTACCAGCCTAAATTACTGTTGGTAGTGATGGTGATTTTATTGATGATGATGATGTTATTGATGATGATGGCGATGATGATGATGATGATGATTATTATACTTATTATTATTATACTGAAACTCTAAATGGATCAAGACTTAACCTCCTCCAATGCTCTTCCCTCTCTCCTGTCTCAAGAAGAACCTACAATAAGGAAGACACCATCAGAGCTGCCTATCCTTCCCAACACTAAATAAAGGAAATATTTTCTTTGACTTGGTTATGGAGATTTAATTGTTGACTGGGCTCATAACTTCAGACCTGAAGCCAGGTAGACTACGGAAGTGGGAGCTCCTATTGGAGGAATTTGCTTATCTTGGAGTAACTGGGAAATAGTGGGCAAGCATAAGATGTTGGTCCACCTCCTTATCCCTTGTTGAGAATGAAGTCTCCTGGGAACTGGTTAAGCAGGGTAAGCAGGCAAAGGTAAAAGTCAATCCATTAGGTATACAGGGGGAGCATTTCATTGACTAAGCTGAATGTATCTCCTGTCCACTATGTTCTAATCCCATGCAAGGAAAGTTTTGTTGATTTTGTCTATCCTGTGGCCCAGCAAGTGTTTTTCACATTCTGTGTGCAGTTTCTTCACTGATATGAATCTTGTGAGAATGGAGGAAGTCAAGGAAGACACAGAAAACAACATTCTACATTCTAGAAGATCAAGGCCTTCTCAAAAAAAAAAATCCTTGTATCTATGAATTTAGCAGTGAGGTAAATTGCATTCAACCTCTGGTCATTCAGCTGATATCTGGTACACAGGCCTATTGACTAACTGTTATTCCATGGGGGAAAGAAAGTATCAAAAATTAGCATTAGATAATAAAAAAACTTAAAAATTAGTCAGAACTCTGATACCTAGCAGTAACTTGTCCCGATGAAGGTCACAAATAATATGAAGGGTACTATCTTGAACAAGAGATACTCTGCTGGAATTCTCATATGTTCATATGTGCTTGAAAATCTGTCCCAGAAGAGTGTATTGATATCATACTCTAGTCCAGAAAGACCATACCCAAAAGTATATTATTCTTTCTGCAGTACAATGTTGCAACTACTTCACATCACACATTTGTATGTGACGCTGAAATCAATGTTCTACATAGATGAAAGCATTCCCTCAATCCTTGTCTTAGTCATTTTTTTTTGATATGGAAAAGGTCTGAGAATTCATCAGTTTCACACATGAACTGAAGTAACTGTTCTTCTGACTGTATACATAGAGGACATCTGAGTAGTAGTTGAAATTTTTAGCAAGTGGCGTCTCCCCATGGATTTACTTGAGCCTGAATAAGAATGCATAGTCATAATTTAGCTAAGGCGATCATGTAGTATACAAAACATTTACAGGATCTGTCTGCTGTAAATATTTTTCTTTCACACAGGTGAAGGAAGCTGCAAAAAGGTCTGTATATCAAAGTTTGTAGATATAACACCATCCATTGATGAAAATTTTTTCATTTACACAGGTGAAGGAAGGTGTATCAAAGGCACTATATCAAAGGTTATAGATATTACACCTTCCATAGATGAAAATATATCAAGAAGAATTGCGTAGGGCAATTCTTGATTGATCTAAAATTGATCTAAGTATCCCCACATAAGTCTAAGCCGGGAGGGACAAGAAATCACTTTATATGGAAATTTAAAATAATCTGATGCTATGGTATGTAGACTGTTAATAGATAATGAAAAACCACCTAAAAAGCACATGCACTTATACAAGATGCTATTCAAAAATTATCCAGAGGCAGTTTACAGCCTACGATTAGCACAAAGTCATTGATTCCCCACATTACAGATTCTGATGAGAACCACTGAGTATTGAGAAAACTATATTAGAACTCATTTGCATATTATAAGACTGTATAACAAGGTAATCACAGCAAACATGACATTCGAGAAGCATAGCAGGAACTAGCCAAGAATGGAGGGAATGCGTTTAGCTCATGATTTCTGGCCATGAATCTCAAATGTCCAAAATACCTGCTGGATTTGCATTTACAGTACAATAAATACTTAATGAGTTTCAGGACAAAATTAGAATCTAAGGTTTCCAAAAATTATTTATCATTGAGCTCTGAATCCCTATGGAGATTGGAGGATATTATTAGTTTAATCTGTGGCCCAGAGATTTAAGTAAATGGTGCAATTTGAAGTAATTAAATATGTTAAGAGGCATGCAAAACAAAGGATGCCATGGTATCTTTGAAGAAGTGTGCTTCTCCAACATGTAGCTTGAGTTACCATGGAAGCTTGAGTTACCACTGAATGACATACATACACACACACACACACACACACACACACACACACACACACACATACATCCTACAGATAAGTGACTTGCTCTGTGCTGTTGGGGCATGCTGGATTGATCCAAGTTATGAGGTGTATACTCCACAAGTAAGGCAAACCCAATGTCAAAGAAAGATTCAGAATTCCTCCTCCTTTCTTGAGAAAGAATTCTGTGCATGAGGAATGCTTACATTTTAAAGTTTAAGAGGAATGATTTGAAAACAGTAACAAGTGAATCCCACTTTGAAAACAACATTTATAGATTTCTATTCACTCAATTTTGACTTTTTGCAACTGTTGTTGCTCAGTTCTCATCATTGTAGGATTGAACCAGGTCATTACTAGTCTTAACTCTGTAGGGACAGTAAGAGCTTTGACAATTATTCAAGTTGAAAAATCTAAGCAACCGTACTGGCAACAGCATAATTCAAATGGAGAAACTTGTGCTCAGGGAAATCCAGTACCTAAGACCGAACACCTGATTCAAAGCCAAGGAGAAACATTATATCTAAATAAGGACTTCCTGATGCAGAAACTATTACTAAAATGAAGAAAGCTAAGAGGTTCAGGAAATATATATTAGGAAGAATTTGAATGGTAGAAATTGTATGCTATTGATTTAGTGGTACACCTTGAGAGGATGAATTTTTAAAATCTTGATCTCCTTGGGAGTGAAAATATTTGAGCTGAGTAAATGCTGCAGCCCAGGTAGGAAATGGAAGTGAATTTCCATTCAGACATTGGAATTCCCTTCACACTGAACATGAACATGAGAGGGTTTCAAAGAAATGTTGAAGCACATCAAAAACTGCTGGGCATCAAGGAGGAGTCTCAGAGGGTTAATCCATTCTTGTTATGCTGGATTTTCAAGATTATTATTGGAAAATCAGTCAAGAAAATTTCAAAATCTAGAAACCAAATTCTGTACATGTCTCAAATTAGCCTTGGATGTCCTTGACCTGTAAAGGCCCCAAAGAGGGATAGCTAGATTCATCTTTAAAACTCTATTCAATTGGTGACTGACTGCCTTTCCACTACGTTCCCAAGGCCAGCCACAGGGTTCGACTGTGGTGCTAAATCTTCAACAAGAGAAGGCTGCTCAGCTTAATTACTGTTTTTTTTTTTTTGTTTGAGTTTTGATTTCTTCAGGTATTAACATTGTTTGGTTTGGTTGGAAGTTTTGTTATTCATTCTTTTTGAATTTTTGTTCTTCTGGTGAATTTTAAGTTCAGTTAAGGTCATGCACTTTATATTATGATTGTATAATTTAAGCAATTTTTGAAAATAGTTAATATATATTTTTCAGAATAAATTATGTTTTTCCACTCTTAAGAAACTTTTTTTTTATGTGTGGTGTAGCCATCCTGTAATCCGACAAGTCATATGCGGATATAGGTCACTGAAACATTCATTTGCCTTGGGATTGATAATTTGTTCACAAGCCAGAGGTAAATATGTGGATTGGACTTTCGATGTTGCTAATATGGCCTACTGTAGATACCAATTTCATGATGGAAAAGGTATCCATGATGCATCCTTGTGGTCATATATTTAGGTTCTCCTAAAATATAGTACACTAGGGGTGATCATATAGGACAAACTAGTGAGTGACTCAATAGTTTTGCTCTAATGTTTCTCAGGAAATGAAAACATTCACCATTGGAGTAAAAATAGAAATCAGGAAAACCAGACCTTTCTGTCTCTTGTTTCATGAAATATATTCACAGTTGGAACCACTTGGGAGAGATAATGAATTCCATGTTTCTAAAAACCATTTTTTACTTAGTTTTTATGTTTTTGCCTTGAATATATACTTGGTGCCTATTTTGAATAGTTGTTTGGGTCAGTTTATTATCATTAACATTATTATTGCTATTATTTCTTTCGGTTTTTTATTATTTTTTTTAATCTTTACTAACTTGAGTATTTCTTATTTACCTTCCCAATTGTCATTCCCCTTCCTAGTTTCTGGTACAACATCACGCTAACACCTCCCCCTCCCCCTCAATATGGGATTCCCCTCTCCATCCTCCCCCCGTTAAAACCCTCACTCCAACAATCACGTTCACAGGGGGTTCACTCTTGAAAGAACCTAGGGCTTCCCCTTCCACTGGGGCTCTTATTACCTATTCATCGCTACCTATGAGGTTGGTGTTCAGGGTCAGTCCTTGTATAGTCATTGGGAAGTGGCTTAGTCACTGGAAGCTATGGTTGCCTGGCATTGTTGTTCATATAGGTCTTGAGCCCCTTCAAGGTCTTCCAGCCCTTTCTCTGATTCCTCCAATGGGGGTCCCATTCTCTGTTCAGTGGTTTGCTGCTGCCATTGGCCTATATATTTGCTGTATTCTTGGTGTGTCTCTCAGGAAATATCTACATCCGGTTCCTGTAGACCTGCACTTCTTTGCTTCATCCATCTTATAAAATTGGGTGGCTGTATATGTATGGGCCACACGTGTGGCACACTGTGAGTGAGTATTATTTCTACCTCTGTCTAAACTTTGCCTCCCTATTCCCTGCCAAGTGTATTTTTGTTGCCCTTTTAAAGAAGGAGTGAAGCATTTGCGTTTACGATCTGTATGGTAAGAAATTCAAGCATCTGAAGAAAGAAATTGAAGAAGATCTCAGAAGGTGGAAAGATCTCCCATGCTCATGGATTGGCAGGATTAATATAGTAAAAATGGCCATTTTACCAAAAGTGATCTGCAGATTCATTGCAATCCCCATCAAAATCCGAATCCAATTCAGAGAGTTAGACAGAACAATTTCCAAATTCATCTGTTATAATGAAAAATCCAGAATAACGAAAACCTCAACAGTAAGATGACTTCTGGGGAATAACTATCCCTGAACTCAAGCAGAATTACCAAACAAAAGAGATAAAACTGCATGGTATTGGTACAGAGACAGATGGACAGAGCAGTTGAATAGAATTCAAGACCCAGAAATGAAACCACAAACCTATGATCATGTGATTTTTTGACAAAGGAGCCAAAACCATCAAATGGAATATAGCATTTTCATCAAATGGTAATTTGTCAATGGGAGGTCTTCATGTAGAAGAATGCAGATAGATCCATGCGTATAACCCTGTACAAGCTTAAGTCCAAGGTGATCAAGGACCTCCACATCAAACCAGATGCACTCAAACTAAGAGAAAAGAAAGTGGGAAAGCATTTCGAACATCCTTGGTGACAATATAGATTAGACCCATCAGATAATGAAGAATAAAAACTCTTCTTGTGGTGAAAGTGGAAAGGAAATCATATTGATGTATCATAAATGCAGTGCTAAGAGCAAGATTCAGACTCGTATGTGGGGATGCAGCCTGAATTTGAGACAACAGACATTTTGTGGAAAATGATTCAGTTCAAAATTGGGAAGGGAGAAAGGTAGGTGAGTGATATTGTTCTAATAGATTTCACAACATTCAAAATGCATTTCTTCCAGGTCAGTGAATAACTATTGTAAAGCAACTCCTGCAGTGACCTTTTGAGACCAAATATCAGCCTGGGAATTAATGTGTGAAAGAATTAATTCTGTGTCTCCCCAGACTGTCGCTTTGAAACTAACAGTCAAAAGTATCCATTATATGAATGATATTTAGATATATACATATTATAGCAGGATGGATACTAAGTTTCTTCATTTCCGAGAATGAGGTATTCAGCAGATTAGTTGGGTCAGCAATAAAGGTAATTATTGCTGACTCTTGATACCTGAAATCCTTCCCTAGGAGGGAGCCCCATGATTGAAAGGACGAACAAACTTCAGACAACTTGTCTCCGATTTTTATATAGTCCAGTTTATCTGGTCTTGGTCCACAAAAGGAAAGACATCTGGTTTCCCAATTCTTTTTTATCCTGTAACTCTTCTACATGATACACTCATGCAAATATATTACAGTGCATTGACAGATTAATATTGCTATTTTTATTCTGTTGCCAAGAACTATAGAAAATAGGAAGGACTGTATCAAAGCATCATATGAAAATCATACTAAGGGAATGTGGCCATTGGAAATTTGTAACTGATCTGAACCTCTTACTTGACAAAAACTGCTCTAAAAGGTCTTCTCTACATTCCTGGTGCAGAAACCGTTATTCCCTAACAGAACATAAAGGATGAATCTCTCTGTACAGAGAAAAGTGATTTGTCACAATGATCACAGTCTTTAAACCACATAATTTAACAATGGCTAGCTATTTAGAAAGTCCTAGAATCCATTAGCTTATTGATCCAAAAGGCTAGATGTCTCATCTGGTCATTAGTATATGGATAAATGTTCAGAATCCAGGTTCTCATCGCTGTGAGTGTTTGTAGCAATGTGAGTGAAAGCAGGAAAAAGGAAAAGCTTCTTCCATTTTTTCTATGGATTTCAAGTTGAATGCATGGTTTGGAATACATTGGGATTTCAATTTTCAAACAGACCAGTATCTTCAACTGAACTATCTTTTCTGGGAAGCTGCAGCCACTCAGCATGGCTCAGCTGTATGTGAACTGCAAGATCCAGTCTGGGAAGGTGGTCCTGTTCATTGATTCCAACCTGTACCGTTTTGCAGAAATATGCAAGAAATTCTCAATCATCTTCCATTCAAGCATGGTGTTCTGGGACTTGTAGACATCACAGCCACTAACAACACCAATGCAATTCAAGATTACTTACAACAGCTCTGTGGAGTGAGAACAGTTCCTTGGGTCTTCATAGGTAAAGAAAAACTGCATTGGCAGACACAGTGATCTAATCTCCCTCCAACAGAATGGGGAGCTGATGACATGGCTGAAGCAGATTTGAGCTCTGCAGTTATGAAAGGGTTGGCAGTAAAAATCCATGCTGACGGAAGACATTCAGTCATGCTGAGGCCAGTCCACCTGAGAGATGATGTGCATCACAGAGGATGTCAGTATTTTCTTATGATTGGAATTTTTTACAAATTTGTTTTATTCTATTCCTCAGTGCTAAAATTTGATGCTATTTGCCTGAAACCATGAGGTAGGGAAGCTTAACAGATCACACAGGATTGACTATCCATTCTTCATGTGCTGATATGTCTCTACCTCTAAGCCCATATTTAAAAAACCAGTGCATCTAAATCTCCAGTGAATCAGTTACTGTTTTTCTACCATGCTGATCTGCTGAGGTCATTTTTCAGATCTCCACTTCCTAATGATTATTAAAACAATGAATACTGTGAAGTTGTTTATGATCTACACACTGGCTTTTCCCTCCCTCAAGCATGTACTTCTGCATTTACAGCTCTCAGCCTGTGTTCTCAACCTTTCCCTACTACAACCCACACAAGTCCACACTTGTTTGAGGATGCTGTATGAAAATCAGATGAAGAGTTTTAGCAGAATTTTTCCTTACTGTAGCAATATTAACATAGACAGCAGACCATAAGATGAATTGAGTTTTGTTCCCAAACTGGTTAATTGCCAAGAAAATCCCAAACAGTTGTGAGTACATTCTAGTCAGAGTACTAGAAAAGTCAAATATGAAATGCAAAATTTCAGAGCGCTCCTTCAAAGACTGTCTATGAAAGAAGTTGCTTGCAAAACACTGTCCTAAAATATTTATTCCATTCACAATTTTACATTTAGATTTGATGTCTTGCAATGATGTTTATTAATCATGGAACTGCAGGTCTCTTCTATGGTCTCCAGTGACAAGGATTCATTCCTAAAAAATAGGTGTCTGCAAATGACTAAAAAAATAAAAAATAATAATTGATCTTGATTAAAGTTCTGGGTTAAAGATGCAACATCGTACCACACAGATCAGATTAGAAGTAGATTTGAGATATATATATATATATACATATATATATATATGTATATATATATGTATATATATGTATATATGTGTATATATATACACACATATATACATATATATATATATATATGCATGTGTGTGTCAGTGTGTGTGTGTGTATGTCTGTGTGTGTGTCTGTGTGTGTGTCTGTGTGTGTGTGTGTTAAATCAGACTTGTATGTCTGGTATTTTAAGAAAGCTTACCTGGTTGAAGATTATTTTTAATTTCTTTTTGTATCTGTTCACAAGGATTTTATTGAGAATATGTGTATTTCAGTGTAAATTAGTCTGTAATACTCAGTCTTCCTCTCTTTCTGTCAGTCGTCTGTAATTTTTTTCCCTCTCTCTGTACCTTTCTCTTTACCTCATTTTCCCCTGCCTCAGTCTCTCTTTTTTTCTCTGTCAATTGTTGGATAATACCAGATTCAAAATAGAATTTTAATGTATTCAATTCTTTTGTCTACTTTATGGAATCATCTAAGAAACTTTCAATGTTCTAAATGTCTAATCAAAATTTTAAACTGAATACATGTGGTCCTTTGATATTTTAGGAGGGAGATATTAAATGCCTGATGCTGTGTCATTGTTCAGTATAGTACTGTTTAAACTATGCATTTTGAGGGGATTTAATATTGGTTTATCCAATACATCCAGTAGATCATTAATGGTTTAAAAATATTCTAGATTTGGGACTGTAAATATAAAAAGTGTTTTCTCCATGTCTGCTCTCTTCTCTTTAAGTTTGTTAATTCTATCCTTTCTTTAACTAACTTGGCCAGAGGTTATGACAATCTTGTTAATACTTTCCACGAATGAAGTGTTACTTTCATTCATTATATTGTTGTCCTTATTTTATTTATTTCAGCCATGATGAGTTTGATATACATGTTATACCTCTTCCTCAAGGATCAAAGGCCACCCTGAAACAAGGTGCAAACAGATTGTAGCTGCCCAATATGTGGGGGTGATCATAGCGAAATCGTGTCTTCTGGATACGCAGAGTGCTGACCTCATTACACATAGCAGCTGTGGTTCCCTGCACAGCTTCAAGCCAATCAAGCGTCCAGAATGCAGTGTAAATGCCTGAAAGCTGTTACTCCTAACTGACACACTTTGGACAGTTAGTGTCTTCTGTTAGAGGGTTGAACGATTTCTGTAAGGGTCATCATGGGGTTATTAAACAGCATTTTAATATAGAAGATATACAAAGGTAGGATTCAAAAAATATAGTGAGTAGGTAAAATAAATGGGAAAATTATCATCAAAATATTTTGGTGGAAATTCTCAAAAAAATAATTAAAGTATTTCCTCAATATTATGTACATAGAGACTGTTTCATTATATAGTGATGTTTCATAAAGTGACCTTAATCAATTCTGTTAGTTACAACAAATCTGCCAATTCTGTGAGTTTAGAGAGAGCACATTATATGATTTGACCTTAGTAAATTTAAAGAGGCTATTTTCAAATATAGGTTTTTTCTATGTAAACATTCAACAATGGGCTTCTATAAATAATAATGAAAAAGCTAAAACTCTTTATATCCTGAGAAATTAATTAATTGTGTACATATCTAAACAAAATATTTACAAATGAAGAAACTTAAATGACTAAGAATCTAATGCAAAATATGTAGCATCCTTATACATTACAGAAATGCAAATCAAAATTATTCTGACATTTTTTCATCCCTTTCAGGAACTTTAGTTTAATAACACATGAGCCAACTTATCTTTACTGTGTTATGGAGAGAGGAGAACATTGCTATTATCCTGGTGGGAAGAAAAACTTCTACAGAAACTTTAGAAATCAGTGATATGTTTCTCATGAATGTAGAAATGGATACACCTAAAGATATAACTTGAGGACATATATGCATATGTTGATTTAATCTAGTATAGAGACCCTTGATAATTTGGAAATATTCAAGTTGTTCCTTAACAAATTAAGGCATAAAGAAAATGTAGTGCTTTTACAGATTAGAAAAAGGAAACCATGTAATTTTCAAGACAAGGAACAGATCTTGTGAAAGTCATCATAGATGAGGTAATTCAGATAAAAAAGGAAAAATGCGCTACAAATTCGTTATAATCTGAATGTTAATTCTCCAAACTGTGTATCTGTATGATCAGTTTAGTGTAAGTGTCAAGGACGTGATACAAACTGTCCTCATTTTGGGAAGTACAAGTGTACTTATGGATTGCGGAGGGACACAATCAGGAACAGGAATGTCAAATGTGAAGAAACAGGGAAAAGGGAGACAATGGAGGGAATATAGAGAAGTACAGAAAAAATTGAGAGACATATGAGGCATGGAATGGAAACCTAATGGGATAGAAATACAATTTTTTTTTAAATTTTGCATAGAGGTAACTAATGACTTATAGCTATAAGGACAGAAGATAAAACGTTGATTGGGTTTACCTATGAGAAATTTCAAAACTAAGTAATTTATGAAAATTATGGATTTCAATTTTCAGTAAACCTGAAACAGTACAGAAAATGAATATATAGTCCTTAAGGAGACAGATGTGAACATCTCTATTGTAAACCTAAATATCTTATATTGTAAACAGTATATGTGTAAAATAATCTATTCATTTCTTGATATTTTGAATGTCATTGCCAAAACTGGTATTTTTCTTGAATCCCCAAAGCCATTATGATCCTCTTCATTTCTAATATGGTGCTCCCCCATCTCCTTGCCAACTTCCACTTTAGTCCTGCAACATCCCCCTTCTCTGGGATATGGCGTCTCCACAGGACCAACTGTCTCCCTTCCCAGATATGGCAGATGAGGCAGTTGTCTTCACCATGTGCTCTATGATCTATAAAGCAGAAGCCATTGACGGTACCAAGTAGTAAATTTCCTGAGCCTCTGAAGGTTAAACTTAATGATCCTGTTGTTCTTCATACTAGGCTCCAATCCCCTTCAGATCCTTCAGGCATTCCCCTAACTCTTCATTTCTGGCTGTCAGGTTCTGTCAAATGGTTAGCTGTATCTACATCTATCACCGTCAGGTGATGAAAGAGACCCTCAGAAGACAGACATATTAGGGTCTTATCTGCAAGCACATCTTGATATCAGGAATAGTGCGAGGATTTAGAGTCTGTGGATGAAATGGGTGTTATGGTAGGGTGGTCTCTAAAGGGCCTTTCCTTCAGTCTTTGCTCTGTTTTTGTATTTGCATTTTTTAGGCCTTGGATATTTATAGGATAAAGATTTTGAACTGTGTGGGCATTCCTTCAGTGGGGGGCATGTCTAGCTACAGGAGACAGTCTCTAGTGGTTCTATCACTTTGCTGCATGGTATTTAAACTACCATCATCCCATTAGGTTTATGAGAACCTCTTGCATCCCTGGCACATGGGACTTTCCTGTGGATACCCAAGTTCACCACCCACCACTGATGTTTATTGTCATTTATTCCACTTTTACTCTGGAATTCTCTCTTGTCTACTTTCATTGTTGCAACTCCCCCCAATTTGTCCACCATTCTCTACCTCTAAATAAGTCCCTCCATCCCTCTGCCTTCCATGATTATTTTGTTCTCCCTTCCAACTTGGTTGCAAGCATCCACAATTTGGCCTTATAACATGTAACCCTTCATGTGGTAAATGATCTGTATAGTGGGCTTTCTGAGCTTTGTGGGCTAACATCCACTTGTCACTAAGGTCATCCCAGGTTATGGCCTTTTTGATGTCTGTTACTTCACTAATTTCCGGCTCCATCCCTTTGCCTACAAAGTTCTTGGTGTCCTCATTTTTAATACCTGAGTGGCGTTCCTTTGTTTAAATATAGCACACTTTATTTATTCCTCACTGGAGTTGAGGTATATCACGCTTGTTCCCAGCATTCGACTATAGTAAGTAAGGATGCTGTACCTGTTCAACCACATGTCCTTGTTGTATGTGGATCAAGTTTGTGGATATGTGTTGAAGTGAGTGGTAAACCTGGGTCTTCAGGTAAAGCTATTTGCAATTTTCTCTGAACTTCCACATTGATTTCCAAAGTGGCTGTACAGCTACTAATACCACCAGCAATGGAGGAATGTTCCACTTTCTCTACATCCTAGCCTACTCTGCTACTGCCTTAGTTCTTTATCTTAGCCATTCTGATTGGTGTAATGTAGAATCTCTGGTTCATTTTGATTTGCCTTTTTCTGATAACTATAGATGTTGAACATTTCTTGATATGTTTCTTAGGTATTGAGATACCACAGTTGAGAATTCTTGGTTTAGCTCTCTAACCAATGTTAAAATTTGGATATTTGGTTGTCTGGGGCAGTAAGGAAGGGGATATCAATGTGGAGGGGACAACCACTATAAAAGGTGAGGGGAAGAGGTTAGGGGTGATGGACAGGAAAGATAAAAACAATTGAAATTCAAATAAATACACAGTTTAATAAAAATGGAAAAAAGTAATCTTCCACTTCTAAAGTCTTGCTGTTAAATAAACATAGCTTTTGAGATTTAAAAATTGTGTTTTTCCTATGGAAATTAAAATTGTGTATACACATGGAAGGCAAGTGCTCAGCACTGTGTGAGCTGGTTATCTGGAGCCTGAGAATTAAACTTGTGTTCTAGATCTACAATTTAGAATATTTTTAGGAGTGTTTTTTTTAAATTATTTCTACAAAATATCTGAGTCTGACACATCTTTGTTGAATATGTCCAATTGTTTTAACAAAGATACAGAAAAGTTATTTAATCTTTTCAGAAAAATTGTCACATATATTTCAGCACTGACTCAATATGAATTAGGGTGGATATTATAACGTAATATTAACTTATTGTCACATAAAAGTAAATTCTGTACCTAGATATTTATTGGTTCTGTTTATTTGTTTTATTGTATGGAATATCAAAATACATTTGCATCCCATTATCATTTACTTAACATATTAATTTCATTGATTGT
Source organism: Rattus norvegicus (assembly GCF_021556685.1). Classification (NCBI taxonomy): domain Eukaryota; kingdom Metazoa; phylum Chordata; class Mammalia; order Rodentia; family Muridae; genus Rattus; species Rattus norvegicus. Next base: position 12,098,909 of record NC_141555.1, read on the forward strand.
AATATGCTGCAGATGCAGTGGAAAATGGGAGAAATATGAGGATTGCTGAGAAGCGTACAGTCTCCTCTTTGTGAAGCTTGGCATATATCAAAATCAGAAAGCTAGAGTGACTGAATGACATATGTAAAAACAAAGTAATTACAAATGGTGTATATGTTGTGAAAATGATAAGCAAGCTTCATATTTAAGATTTTTAGTATTTAAAGGGGAAAGCTACTTTAGATTGCTTTTATTGGAGGTCTTTCTGAGGAGATTATTAGTTCTTAGTAACAAATGCCCACAAATATGATACTCTGCTGTATATATATACATACTCATGTGGCCATATACACAAATATACATATACACACATATAAACATTTATACAAAATATAGAGTATGTCCTTATGTACACATACACATATACACATATTTACACATACATACATACATACATACATACATACATACATACATACATATATACATACATGCTTTTATAAAGCAAAATAATTGATTTAAAAGAATTTGCCTAGGCATGATGTATATGGTTTAGCCAAGTAAGAGAAAAATTATGTTATTGCTAAATGGCTCTATCTGAGGAATCATTTCTGCTTGTTTAACAATCTGACATCTATGTACTTGGGGATTGATATGATGTCCTTTGCTTCTCTAACTCACCCATACACTTTCCCTAAAAATAAATGATTCCTTATCCCTACAACTAGATGGCATGTGCCTTTAGCCGAACATAATAGGAAAATTAACAGAGGAGCTTCATGTCTTACAAACATTATTTAATAAACTTGCTTAAAATCGTATTTTTGATAATTATCGTCTTGACCAACGGCACCATCAGGCTTACACATTCAAAAACACCTTGTTATCACCTTTTTAAAACTAACTGTATTTTATTTCATACAAGAGTAAGAATAAGTAACTGCTACTGAGGTGGTTTTAAGAGTTTGCAGTACCATTACAGCTCATAGGTTGAAAGTGTTTTTAAACGTTTTATATTGGAAACATGGTCAAAGGATCTACACTGTCTTGATTTTTCTCCTCTGATCACATATTGGATTACCCATTTTAACATTAGCGGCAATAGCTGTAAATGACTGGAATAGTCTCTATTCCTCTGAGGAGAAAAGGTTGTACAGGATTACTCTGCTACAGTAATATATTTATAGCAGCAGAAAAATTTTTCAAACATCTTTTATTGTTCCAAGGGAAATTTGGCTATACGGACAATGACAAACAAATAAAGCAACAGCAACAATGTTTGTGCATCTTGAGTCTCTGCTGTTCTACAATTCCCTGAGAGAAACACCGCATAGAACTTCTCTCTGTCCAGCTACTGACAGAAGCCTGGCTGTTCTAGTAGGTTGTGCCACTGCTGCTGTTTCCTGTTTTGTTATAACAACTCTACAGAACTGAACTTCTGATGTATTCACGAAATATTTGTTAATGGAACAAGCTGCCTATTCCAACTTGAGAAATGAAATTCTGCTTTTCCAGACAACACAGATGGGAGTTGCAACAATTAACTTTTCTAAACAGGCACACCACCCCCACCCTCCAATGCCCCCCATCTTTTCTTTTACCTCTGGTGCCTGGAGGGCTACAGGGAGGTTAAAGCTTTTATGAGTCATCAGCAAATATTGATATTTGGAAAAAATAAAGTTTTAGTTTGAAGAGTTATCAGCTGTGGGCTCTCCTTGGTGTTTGACTTATGCTGTATGGAAGGAGCTTGAGGATGCCAAGTTAACAGCAAAAAGACAGGTATTTTCAGCTCCTGCATATATCAGTGTATATAAAGTTTTTATCAACAGTGGTAAAAAGCAGGAGGTTTGTGGTCTGGGAGGAGAGAGAAGAAAGATGGTTACTATGTGTAAAATGCATGGCATCTCAGCTCCATAAATTCAAAGAGATCTGGGTCAGAGAGAAAGTGACAGGCACACAGCTGAGATGCTGAGTACTATATAAAAATGATAAATTGCTAAGTTTTGTGTTATCTATATTTTGATACCAAATCAATCCAAAGAAAACAAAAAACAAATAAAAAACCATGAGTGTGTATAAAGATCTGTTGGAAGAACTATGTCTGACACTATCAATATTCAACACTAAATAAATTATCTAAAATAAATGATGACCCAGTCACTCATGTAGCTAGCCACCAAGAAATATTGGCAATATTATTTTCAAACAGCACTGAATCCCTTGGCAAGTGTTCATTGCACAATATTTGGAAAATATTTGCATGCTTTTTTTTTCAGTGGGAACCAAGCTCTGGTTACATGTGTTCATGCATTTGTGTGAACATTCTGCTTCCTGAGGTATAGGTTCACTGAGCATTGTTTTCCTGCTGTAGGACAGCACTGAGAGCAGTGAATCATAATAAGCTGTTGTCCAATGAATGAAGAAGGAAGTGAGGGACTAAATACCAATCAAATTGTACACATGGAGGCATCCATGGCTTCAGCCACAAATATAGAAGAGGATGGCATTGCACGGCATCAATAGGATGAAAGGCCTTTGACCTATGAAGTCTGGTTTCCCTAGTGTAGGGAATGCCAGAGTGTAGAGGTCTGAGTGGGCAGGTGGGATTGGTAGCAAACTCACAGAAGCATGGGGAGGGTGGATGGGAGAGAGGGGAACCAGGAAAGGGTATAACATTTGAAATGTAAATACATAAAATATCCAATTATAAAGAAGGAAATGAGTGAGAAAGAATCAGGAGGCTTACCTTAAAGAGACGAGAGAGCTTCTAGATGTTGGTGCAAGTTAAAAGATTCATGCATTTTTGTTATGTATGAAAGGCAAGGGTCAACAGACTATAGTATTTCAAGTTTTTAAAGAAAAGCAAGTGAAATAATAGTTCCATTTTCTTGTAGTAACATACAGAATAATTGGAAAGATAAATAGACATCTGTTGATTTCATTGGTTAAAACATCATTGACATATCATCCAACATAGCTTAAACCAATATCAGAAAGATTTTCAGGGGATAAGGCAACAATAGAGTTTACTGGGTCAGTGTTGGGATACAGATATCGCCAATGTATTTTCAGTCACATACATTCATTTACACTGTGAAAATTTAAAAATAATTGATTAATTAATTAATATTAATTTATTGAATGAAATCCTAGGAATGTAATTCCTTACATGAACAGTAATGTCTATGGATATGACTTTTACACTTAGAACAATATTAGTAAATGAATTCATTTAAAAAAAATTTAAGAGTGATGTCTTATAGTTCTGGAATACAGCATCTAAAGACTTACTGTCTTGGATAGAATACTGACTCTCCATCATCTAATTGCAAAACAAAGAAGAATGTAAAGAGACAAGTGCCTCTGACAAAACATTCAGTATAAAATATACATTCAAAAGAATTCTATAAATATTCTAGATCTTCTAATAGGACATAAGGATGATCATTTTAGAATGGGTTCATATTGCCATACAATATATTTTATTTAAAATTTAAAGATCACATGTGTGAAGTTTGTTTTGGTCAGAACTGTTTTCCAGCCAGCATGCATTTATCTTCTACCTGACTTACCGCTTTTATTCTAATTGACTTATTTTTATGACAACCTTTCAGATGCCAAATTTTTGTCTGCTCTATCATAGCAACAACCATGTTGTTTGGTGGTGAATTTTCAAATAAGTAGAACCAGAATAAATGTGATGTGACATGGTGAATGGAGTTATGACAATAGCTAATGTTTATAGGATATATTTTAATATTAAGTACAGGCATAAAGGAAAGACAGTAGTGCATATATTTTTTCAAAATTTATTTTTAAATATATTTAGATAAAAATACAAAAGCATGTGATTTCACAAAATGAGAATATCCGATTGCTAAAATGACAGATAGTATAAGATACTTATTCTGATTTGCAAGGGAATGCAAAATAAAAATTAACAAGAGTAATTTGATGGGATGGATATGGTATACGCAATATTTCTATGTCACAGAATTATTCCTTTACATTAGTACTCATTTGTACTTTAAAAACCAAAATAATCAAACTGCATTTTATTTCTTGTAAGACAGCTTAAAAAGAACCCAAAAGCTATCCTTTTAAATTCTTTTAAAAATTATATATCATTAGATGAATATCTCGGTCAATAAGAATAGAATGACTTTTTTCTAAAATACTTTTGCTAACTTGAGAAATTCAAAAATGAATTTTGCTTTCTTTATCCTAAAGCCAATACCAATGTACATGAAGAAAGTCCATAATTAGTGAGAAAGATAATTGCTGCAGTTCTTCAATAATCATTTCCTTTGGTAAGTGGAATTTTATCCAGGTGTTTCTGAATTAATCTAAATATTGTCATTTCCATCAGTAGATGTAGAAGAAACCATGATATAAAAAAATGGAATTCACTGCTACAGTAAAATCTCAATAAAGTAAAACCATATCTGCAAGCTATAACAACTTTTCCAAGGAATTCAAATTGACATTATTACACAAATTATTTTTAGATTAACTGCAGTAAACAAAGTACTAGCATACTAACCGTAATATCTTTGGAGTTAAGTTCCCATTAAATTCAAACTTTTTCACTAGATACAGAGTCTTTTTAATTAATCTATCCTTTCTTTGTAAGGAAAAAAGAGATTATGGATTGTGATGGGAAGCAGGCCACAATCAGAAGCATCACCCACTTTGTAATAATCTAACAGATATGACTTTAATTTCTTCCAAGAATGTTTAAATACGATTCTCTCCTTTTAGTATTCCCAGTCTCTTGATTGCTTTCTGGATATCACAGATCCTGTACGGTTGGATTGAAAAGAGATCACTATGTCATGATAATAAACTTAGTCTTAGAAGTTCCCTGTTGGTTGCTACCTCTGAATAAGGAAATTTTAATCAGATTATGGAACTTGACTACACAGAGATGTCATCATTCTCTAATTAGCATTTGCACACTTTTGTCCACAATACCGTGTCTTACACAGAGTTTCTATTGCTGTTATGAAATACCATGACCAAGGAGGAAAAAAAGCAAGTTGGGAAAGAAAATGTTTATTATACTTTACATTTTCTTTATTAAAATTTTATTTAATATAATTTTACAATCCAGATATCATCCCTCTCCCAGCCTATACTCTGACTGTTCTACATCCCATACCCACTCCCCCCCCCAGTCTACTGTTCTTATGAACCTATTGAAGGTGAGGATTCACTGTTCCAGAAGCCATTCTTCTTTCTCTCCATCCTCCTCTATCTTATGTTTGGCCTTAAGAAAGAAACATGGTAAAACATCCTAATCCCTTAAATCTGGCCCTGAGACACTGGAATGTAGATATTGCAGATGATATCAAAAGCGACAAGAGAAGAGAATTCTATGCCCCATGTGGTCCTTTGCTTTACTGATACCTGGAAATTTTGGATAAAATAGAATTTCAAAGTTTATCATTTGATGTAGGTACACCATATTTACACTGTTAAACTCAATCTATAGCTTTGCACCTTTGTTGAGAAATCATTGCAAAAAATGGAAGTGGAAATCCGATTTTTGGGTACACATTCAGGAACATTTATAAAATCACGTATCAAGGAATATACAATAAGAAGTGAAATACAATATTCATTCAACTAAAGGACTGTATAGAAAATACTCACCTTTGGAGGACAGAGAAATCCTAGAAATTGAACTGTATTTCATAGTAATGAACCTGGGAACAAAATATTATCGAGGAGAATCTCCTACACACCATGTTCCTAAATCTTTTGTACCCATGAAGTCCCTGACCTAATTTCACCATTCAGAGCATGTAACCACTAATGAGGCAAAGAGAAGTTTGCAGCTTTAGAGACATGGGGTTCATAAAGGTTTCCACTGTGTCATAGGAGACATAATAGTAAATGTCACCCTTGTATCTGGTTCGTGTAAGGAAAGCTGTTTAGCAGGTAGGCTATGGCAGGTGTCAGTAACATCATCATTAGGCCCTTCTTGATAACTCTATTGTAACCTGGAGATCCCTAGCTTTTTCTGTGATGTGCCACGAGTTGTTGTGACTGCAACCCCCTTTCAGATATTCCTTCTGGACCTCTAGGGGTTACTAATTGGCCTGTAATTCAGAATAACAAGCCACTGGGGAGTGAGAAGAAAGAAGATGAAGAGATGAGAGATGGGGAGAATGAAACTGTTCTTCTGTCTTGGTATAAAAAAAACTAAGAAATATGTGGTCCTTGGAAAAGCTCAGTGAGTCCTTGGTAGGGGTTGAGTAAGACCACTGAAGAGATAGATTTGATCTGACCCTTCCACATATGGGAATCAAGAGCTGTGAGCCTATCAGAAGCATCTGGACTTCTCAGTTCTTATTGCCCCTGGAAGTCAGAGATTTTATATCATTCATTTCTTTATTCCAAAATCAAGTGTTTGGAAGGTCACAGATGTTTTCCTGAGAGCTCATGACATTTATTCTTTTTGTCAATTATAAAAAAGTCCTAAGTAAGTAGGGAAAGACAAGTATTGTGTCCTCTGCTCAGAGTAAACTCCTCCAAGCTTTGAATACCAATAGTGCAGTTTGTTTCTTACACTAATATCTGGGAGAGAGAAGTGCTTCTAGTTGAGACTTCATCATCTGAGTCTTTCCACTAGTATTTACACTGAATAACACTTCAGATTTCTGAGTCAATTGGTGAGATAAGCTTGCAGTTTTACTTTCTTTAATTTCTTTCATTTTTTAATTTATTTTTTACCAAAACTCGCAAATCTCATCCCGGGTGACAATGTAGATTAGACCAATCAAATGTAATGAAGAATTAAAAAACTCTCCTGGGGATGAAAGTGGTCAGGAAGTCACATAGATGTATCATAAATGCAGTGCCAAGAACAATATTCAGACTAGTCTGGGGAGATGCAGCCTTCATCAGAGACCACAGACCTTTAGTGGATTATGATTTAGTACTAAACTGGGAAGGAAAAATGATGGTTGACATTGTTCTAGTAGATCTCACAACATTAAAAAGTGTTTCTTCAACATCATAGAATGATTATTGTTAAGCAACTCCCAGAATGAACTTATGAGACCCGCCATCAGCCTGTGAAATACTAGTAGATCTCACAACATTAAAAAGTGTTTCTTCAACATCATAGAATGATTATTGTTAAGCAACTCCCAGAATGAACTTATGAGACCCGCCATCAGCCTGTGAAATAATGTGTGAATGAAGAAATTCTTTGTCTCTCCAGGGACAAACTGTTGATTTCAAACCAAAAGTAAAGTGTCCATCCTATGAATGATACATAGATATACACACATTATAGCAGAATGGATACAGAGTTTCTTCAGGTCCATGAATGAGGTATTCAGCAGTTGACCAGGCTCAGCAATAAAGATATTTTTTGCTGACTCTTGAGACCTAAGCTCCTTCCTAGGAGCCCCATGACTGAAGGAAAGAAAAACTTCAGACAACTTGTCTCAGATTTTTATGTTGTTCAGTTTCCTGGTCTTGGTCTTCAGAAGGAAAGACATCTTGTTTTCCAATTCTTGTTTATCCTATAATCCTTCTCTCTGATGCACTAATGCAAATAAATTACTGTGCATTTCATTGATAGGTTACTATTGCTATTTGAATTCTGTTACCAAGAACTATAGAAAATAAGAAGCACTGTATCAAAGCATCATTTGAAAATCAGACTAAGGGAATGAGGCCATTGGGAATTTGTAACTGAGCTGAAACTCTTACTAGAGACAAACTGCCGTAAAAGGTCTTCTCTAGATACCTGGTGTAGTAGTTGGTGTTCCCCAACAGATAATAAAGGTTGAATCTCTCTGTAGAGAGGAATCGGACTAGTCACAATGATCACAGACTATGGACCATATAATTTAACAATGGATGACTATTTTTAAAGTCCTAGAATCCATTACTTTATTAGTCCAAAAGGCTAGATATCTCATCTGGTCATTGGTATATGATTAATCTTCAGTATGTAGGTTCTAATATCTGGGAGGGTGGGTAGCATTGTGAGTGCAAACATGAAAAAGTAAAAACTTCTTTCTTCCTTGTTTTCTATGGGGATTCAAATAGAATGCATGATTAAGAATACATTGTGATTGCCACTCTCAAACAGACCAATATCTTCAACTGAACTTTCTTTTCTGGGAAGCTACACCCTTTCAACATGGCTCAGCTGTATGTGACTGCTAGATCTAGTCTGGTAAGGCAGTCCTGTTCATCGATCCCACGTGCCCCTATTTCAGAAATACCCAAGACTTCCTCAATCAACTCTTTTGCAAACATGGTCTTCTGGGATTTGTAGACATTACATCTACTAACAACACCAATGCGATTCAAGATTACATACAACAGCTCACTGGAGTGAGAACAGTTCCTTGGGTATTCATAGGTAAAGAAAGACTGCATAGGCAGACACAGGGATATAATAGCCCTGCAACAGAATGATGAGATGATGACGTGGCTGAAGCAGATTGGAGCTCTGAAGTTATAAAAGGGGTGTCAGTAAAAGCCCATGCTGACAGCAGACATTCAGCCCGGGTGAAGCCAAGCTGAGAGGTGATGTGCGTCACAGAGGATGTCACTATTTTCTTATGATTGTGATTTTCAGTGCAAAAATCTATTGCTGTTTGCCTCAAACCATAGTGTAGGGAAACTTAAGAGACATCAGAGGTTTGATTATCCAGTCTTCATGTGCTGAAGTCTCTCTACCTCTAAGTCCATGTTTCACAATCCAGTGCGTTTAAATCTCCTGGGAATCAGTTACTGTTTCTCTACCATGCTGGTCTGCTGAAGTCATTTTACAGAAGTCCACCTCCTAGTGATTATTAAAGCAATGAGTATTGTGGAGTTGTTTATGATCCACACAGAGCCCTTTCATGCCCCAAGTGTAGGGAGCGACCTGGCAAAACAAAGATGGCGCTGACAGCCAGCCCCTTCTGAATGTAAAAATCTTACTGCGCATGCGCAGGGTTGTCCCCTTGTCAGGGCAGCTGTATGATCTGGCGCCCTCTTGTGGTGTAAAACAGTACTGTACATTTACAAGTTTTGCACCTGGTGTCAGTTGGCTGGTAATATGCTAATGAGGGGTGGTGGGGTGATTCATTCTCTGCCAATCACTGTAGGACAAGTAGTGGGGTGATAGTGGGATGACCTGTGCCCCACCAATCCCTGAGACATTATTAGCATACTTTTGTGTATATAAGGCAAGCGAATTTGCCGTTCATGGTCCCTGTGTCAACAATGAAGGTGTCCTGCCATAAAGGCTGTTGAGAAGAATCTAACCGTATTGCGTCTTCCTTGCCTGCCGAGCTAGGTGTGACAAGGGGTGACCTTGAACGGGGAACTGAGGACATTCTTGTGGATTTCAGAACCCTTCAGGTCCAGGATAGTTCTGGAAAGTTCCTGGCAAGGGACGATAAAATTCTCTGGAGGTAAGCAGAGACAAGGACAGACTTGGTATAGAGGCCAAAGGTTTCTAAACAGAGAAGATGAAAGCCTTGGTATAGAGGCCCAAAGGTTTGTAAATTACGGCAATGTTATTTCCAATGGATCCTTTGTGGGTAAGGTTTGTAATTTTGTTATTTTTTTTCTTTGTGTGGGAAGCTGTTAGAACCCTTAGGACAGGTCACAGGGTCCTTGCAGAGCAACAAGAAAGTATGTCGGAGGGAGAAAAGGTCTCGAAAGAAAAAAGAAAAGAAAAGGAGATAAAAGGAACAGAGAGAAGGCAGAGATAAAAAAAGAGGATAATCAGGACCAGGAATCAAATAAGATATATTCTTCTTTAAAAGCCTTGACCTTAGAAATGTCAGACAATCTAGAAAGCATCACCGACAGCTTAGAGAAAGTAAAACTAAAGGTAGAACCATCGTGTCTCGGGCCTCCTGCAGAGCAACAAAAGGAAGTGCAGGACTCAACCTCAGTTCCACCATCAGACTGGTATTGACCCCTCGAATATGAACTCAGGTGGTGGACACAGAGTTTAAAGGCCCCAGTAGGCAGAATTCAGAAGGATCGCAGAAATTAAAGCATGTGCAAAAATAAAGATTTGGGGTAGTGGTAGTGGTGAAAAGGGGACAAGGTAATAATGGTAAAATATTTTTGTGTGTGTGTTCTTTTAGAGTTATTTTAAAATCTAGAGAAGCAAAATCGATTCTCATAGATGCCTTTAGTCTTTGGACGCTGACTAGAGACAGTTTACACCCTGGACAGGAGAGAGAATGGGGTTGAGAAAAACAGTCCTCCTGAACTCTCCACAGATGCCTTGGCAAAAGAAGGAAATCAGCTTAAAGTTTTTGGAGCTCTCCTGGGAACAGAAGGAGATGGGAGACGTCCTGCCTCCTTGCTGGCTTCTATTGGAGAAGTGCTTATTTCTGGTTCTGGGTTCTTTAGGTAGGATGTCTGGGTCCCTTTGGTGGAACACCATCTAGTTCTTTTCCTCTAGTCTATTATCTGTCCTTGGCGCTCCAAGCTGTCCATTTATGTCAATTTATGTCTGGTTTTTGTTTCTCGTTGCTAGAATGTTTTGTGTTTCATGTTTAAAAGGAAAGGTTAAAATTTTAATTGCTGGTTGATTCACCCATTGATGTAGCTTTAACTCCTTTCAAGAAAGGAACCAATAAACAAAAAGTTTCAGTTGGCTTTTGGAGCCTGCATCTGTAGCTAGAAGCCTAATTTGACAGGGCAAGCTCCCCAGGGGGCTGGCTAAATGTTTATAGTAGCTGATCCTAAAGACACCAAGAGCTTCACAGCTTCTAAGGTAATGGAACTGACAGCTGTTCCTCTTAGAAAAATCTTTGTGATTATTGGACTCAACAGGTGCCAAGGTGTTTCTCTTAAAACGACAGCTAGAAAAACTAAAAATGGTGATTGATTTAAACATTAAAGGTATGTGTAGCCACTTCAATTTTGTTTCTGATTTGTTTTAAATGTACAAATATTCTTGATATGCCTTGGTTATGGACTATTGGCTTTTAAGTTATTGGATATGGTAAAAAAATGTGACATTGGTAACAGAAAGTTGACATAAAACTGGTAAATTTGGATTGAGTCATTCTAGACAACATGTGGCATAAGCCAATCTAGGGAAACGGGTCTAAATTGGGATGATGTTTTAATGGAAATCTTATCTTAGAAACCAGGCTTCTAAAAGATTTTAAGGCAATGTCTCTTTGTTGAGGTATTGGAGCCCACACAATCATGCGTTCATATGTAGGAATTGGCAGTCAAACATTGTACCATGAAGGATAGACTCAGTGTTTTGGAGACTGGATATTGGGATGATGAAGCTGATCTCAAGGAAGAGGCTGCTCAGGGTGAGAGGGAGAGATATGATCCAGACTTGTCACACGCTAGTGCACTTGGCAACGAGGCAGACAATTAAGCAAGAAAGCAGTTATCCCAACAGCACCTCGATATAACCCTCAACATAAAAGCATAGTGAAGCCTGCAAAAGGTACTTCTTTTTGCCCAGAGGTGTGGAAAGATATGGGATTAAGTTTTCCAGTGTTTCTGGATGCTAACAGGTATCGATATCATGAACCTCTTGACTTTAAGACTATAAAGCAATTGGCAGAATCGGTTAGAACCTATGGGGTCAGTGCACCTTTTGTTGTGGCTCAAGTTGAGGCTATTGCTATTTATTGCCTCACCCCTGGGAATTGGGGGAGTCTGGCAAAAGCGTGCCTCTCCTCAGGTCAATACTTAGACTGGAAATCTTATCTTTTTGAATATGCTAATACTCAGGCTGCCATTAATCTGGCCTCAGGAATAGACCCTCAGAGACATTGGAACACTGACATGCTATTGGATCTAGGGAGATTCACTCTGGACCAGACTGGTTGTCCAGAACCTGTCTATAGCAAAATTAACAGCCACTCTATGAGATCCTGAAAGGGGATTCTCAGCTTACTTCACCCCATGCTTTAACCAAGGAATCATGATTATCCTTAAGGAAAGTAGAAAAAAAGACTGGAAGAGGCAATGCTGAGAAGGCACAAGGAAAAGAAGAATCTGATTTTGTGTATACTGAGAACCTTGCATCACCCTACAGGAGTGCTATGACAACAAGGACTGCTTCTTTGGATTTATCCTGATATTTCTCCTAATAAGACCCTTGAATATTACCCTTCTGCCATTGCTTGCCATGTTAGGCATTAAATCTTGCATTCAGCATTTTGGTATTTTACCCAAGAAAATTATTATACCATATACAACTGCTCAGATGGAAACATCGTGTGCCTTGATAGATGATTGGGCAGTAATGGGGCGAGGATGGGGAGGGCAACACCCATAGAGAAGGGGAGTGGGAAGGGTTAGGGGGATATTGTCTCATTAACCAGAAAAGGGGATAACAATTAAAAAGTAATCAAGAAATACTCAAGTTAATAAAGATGAAAAATACCCAATTCAATTAAGATGGAGGGAAAATGTAAGTAAATAAAATAACCAATAAAAAATAGAAAAATCAAAAAAGAGAAAAAAAGTTTATAATTGGATAACTTGGAAAAATCATCTCCAAAATTCTCCCTAACTATGTACTTTCAGTATTACAGAAGTAATATGTCATGTCAGTTATGATGCATTGTGTTATAAATCCTATTTTAATCAAGTAATAACCGGTTAGATTTTGATTCAATAAACTAAATGGAATGTGTCTTTCCTACATAAATCAGGATCATTATAATTGACTGTGATGCTCTTCCATTTTAATGAAGATACTGAAGTTACATTTATTGGTGCATGGATATACAATGGACATCACAGTGCTTTGCAAATATTTGTGCTTAATCAATGAGAACTTTGTTATTTCATATTTTTGTCATGAAAGAAGAAGCCTTTCCATCCATGGAGAGAATTCAGTTCAGATATACATAATTTCTTCAATGTTTGACTACCTCTTATCTGAGTAATGTGTCAAACTAAGTTTTAAGTGATTGAAGAAACAAAAATTAGCATATGATTAATGGACAACAAGCAGCAAAAGAATGTTATTCTAATAAATTGCATCAAACATTTAATGAAAGCACATCACCAATACTTGTAATATTATTCTATGAAATGAAATTCAATAGAGCCTATCACATGTTCCACATAACATAACAAGGAACTAGATATATAATTGCACAAGAAATAAAGGAAAAACAAACAGGAAGGACACAATGGAATATTCTCTCTTAAAAAAGAAAGCAATTTTTATTTTATATACCAATCAAATATTATAATGCAAATATTAAGATGGCCATCCAACAGAATAACTTAAAGGAATCAAGTGAACCAAAGATTTCCTTAATAATCAAGAGGGACACGATAGTGTGTGAGTGCATTCTTTTCATCATATCAAGCCTATAACGTGTGATTTAGGCAAAAAGAAAAAGAGAGTTCTGAAGTACTATTTGTGTTCCAAATAAGAAAAAGATTGACTCTTGTGAAAACAATATGGAGTCTCACCTCTCAAACTTGACAAAAGCAAATTCGACATTACTAAAATATCTGCACTTTTCACCTCTATGCTTGATATAATGACTATAGTATGTATCTCAGTACAATGCAAATGAGCACCAAATTACTTCCAAAAGACTCACACGGGTCAGGATGGCATTTTAATTGCAATCACAACAGAGTGAAAGAGTCAGCCTCCGTTCGTGTTCCCAAATCATTTGACATGGCATTACCACAGAGTATAGAAAGGATGGAAATTCACATTAGGACATTCCATTTACCCATTTTTAAGTGTGCAAAAGTACTGAAAAAATACTTACACTGTCAAAAACATAATTTAACCAAAATATGGAACAAATTCTAATGCAAGGTAAGTAGGAAAGTTCATAAACCCCACAGCAAGACTTTATTATAAGCCAGGAAAGTGCCAAATATCCTGAATATAGAGTAAAATTTTTAATTTATTTCTATTTGAATAGAATTCAGTATGGCTCTTATGGACATAAGAATAAGTTATTTCCAAAATTATAAATCACATTCAATGCTCCAGCTGTGTCACTCATTGTAATGTAAACAAGTTACATATATGAGCATACCAGACATACATCGGTGTTGTTGCAATATCAAATATGACTGTACTATATCAAAACAAATTACAAATAGACAAAAATAAAAAAAAATGTATAAATTAACATTAGCAATAAAATTCTGTCTCATAAATGATACATAATTGTTTCATTCCTTCAAATAAACATATGCAATTGTTCTCATTTATCTTAATGAGGTATGAACAAACTCAACCAAAAAATGTTTTATCAAATTGCATTGACTGCCAAGGATTGATTATCAGGCAATCGATCAGCATTATAACTCATTAAATGTCTGCACTGGAACAGATATCAGAAAGCATGGGTTTTGAATCTGTATAATTCCAGGCATTATTGGATTTAACATAATTACACCTTCTCCAGATAAAAGGAATCATAGGAAGATTGAGATTTTGTAAACATGAATTTCATACAATAGGATATGAACAGAGAAAATGCTCTACTCCTGACTCAAAGTTGCCTGTGAGAATGTGCTTCTCTTCAATAGAAAATGAAAGGCAAAATGTTCCATGATTCACCTCAAAGTCTTAATTATATGGAACATTTATAACTTCTCAATTCTAGTTTTACTATAGAAATTCTGATGAAATATATTGGGTTCACACATATGGCTATTTACATGTGATCTGGTTCAAGCTGTCTAAAAGAAGATTTTACATTGGAAGATTTATGTCACAGATGTGAATGAAATCACGGTGGTTTTGATTGAGAACTTGATCTTCAAAACATGTTTTTGGAAATGTTTTGATCAAAAGTTTTCAGACCTAAGATGTAGAGCTTGAGGCCAGAATTTTCCCATTGTATCCAGGGAGCAGAACATAGGATGAATGGGAAGGAACGGTTGAATATAATTAAGTGAATCTCCAGACACCTGAAGTCTTAAACACATAGATGTAAATGTGTGTGTTATGTTTGTATGCATAAAAAACAGTTTTCACAGCTTCTCCAGGCTAGATCCTAGCAGACATGAAGAATCTGTGTGCTTTCACTGTTGCCTTTTGGTTCCTGAAGTTTTTTTCTCATCTTGTGCAGTTTGACTGAACCCAGTTGCTTTTGGAGGATAAAGAATAGTGAAGATAATGATGGAGATTTGCAAAATGACTATGGTTTTGTCCTTTTTACATTCGAGGGACCTATTTAAGAAAATTTTTATAATAAACTTCTTAATTACATTAATTTTAGGTAAGTCATTAACATTATTCTCTCTTTCAAGGTCATGGATTAGAAGTATATAGGTCTGACAAAAATTGTCAGACTCCATTGTGGATTTCTCCCTGTAACTTTGGGAACCACAGAAAATTATTTATAACATCAATCAGTATTTTAATACTATCAAATATGTCACAGTTTAGCTTAGCATTACTACACTGTGTTTTAATTCACAAAGCTGTATAATGAAATATCTGTTGAGTCTTTGTGGATAACATGTGGTGAAATATATGTTTTCATTTGCCTTCAATTATCATTTCCCACTTTTGGCAAAATGTAAGTGTGATGAGACCGCACCACTGCCTATCCTCTAATGTCTGTCAATGATTCCTGTCTGAGAATTCATTAAAGGCCTCTATAAAAAGGTTATCTTATTTTGGTCTCTAAAAATTGTGCATAAATTCATATAATGAAATATATATGTACGGAAGGGACGGAGGTCTACTATACTTGATTCCATTTATTATTATTGCATACTTACTAATCAATATTCACATATTTTGCTTTATAAATACTCTTTAAATGAGCCCCTCCTGTCATTCTGAAGTTGTCACTGAATAGGGAAATAGCCTGCCTGGGTTCATACTATTTTACCAGAATATATTTTGGTCTAGTCATGCAAACACTCAGTCACATATTAAACTGATTAACAGTAGGATATTGATGTTTAATATTTCTTTTAATTTTTGATTATTGTAACAGAGAAAATCTAGGAGGACAAATATATTTCTCATAGTACAAACTTAACTGCAATTGAAATTTTATGTTTCTAACACCTCATTTAGCCAGCACTATACTTAGTTTTAGAATACCATCAAGAAAATACGAGGTTTTTTTTTTTTCTGGTTATGTTTTTTTGCTACTGATGAGATAAACAAGAATCCTTATCTTTATTCAACATGTCTTTGCTAGTTTCCATCATTTTTGGCATGTGTGAACATATATTGGGAATTGTGCATTAAGTATATTAACAATCAAGCAAAGATTTGGATTTTACTAATTTTATCTGTAGATTGGAGCCAACATGTATGTATAGCTTACAGGACCATTATGGAAAACATTCTAAACACTGGCAATTAATTCCAAAGCTCCAAAGGTAAGAATGTGAGACACTGTATTAATTAACAACTTTTAAATTACCTTTACATGTGCCTACAGGAAAACTTGGACCCCATGCATTTCTGAGTATGCTGTTACACACACGTACACAACACACACACACACACACACACACATACACACACACACAGATATATATATATATATATATCTGTGTGTGTGTATATATGTATTTACATATAATTAAATAATCTGTTGTTCAAATTACTGATCTAATAGGCAAAACTGAATACTCAGACTTGTCAAGATTAGTCTAGAATATAATAGGAAAATATAGAATATTTGAAATATAATCATTGTATCCTTAAACTGAGTTGTGAATGCTGAGTAACATTAGTTGTACATGACTCCAAACATCCTAACAATAATATTCCTTAGTGGTATATTTCTCTCTTAAACAGTCTTCAGATCTTCTTTGGACCATTTAACCCTAACTGAGTGACCATGACCAATTTCCCTATGTCCATCAGTTGGCATCAAAGGACACGTGTTTGTCCCATGGCATGACATCCTGATGCTTCATTTAAAAGGCCTTGGATAGGACTGGCCATTACAGATGATGACCAATGTATTCAGTTTCTCGCAGACTTGAGAGAAGAAATGCAAAGGCATGTGATCTGTTTAGCTTTTGTGAATATGATCCCAGAAAACATGCAGCTATACATAGCAAGGGTTAAGATTTATGACCAAAAACTTATGACATCTAAAGCAAAAATTGTTATCATTTATGGTGAAATGAATTCTACTGTAGACGTCAGCTTTAGGAGATGGGGAAACTTAGGTGTTCAGAGAATCTGTATCACAACCCCACAATGAGATGATATCACAAATATACAAGATTTCAGCCTTGATTTATTCCATGGAACTGTCCTTTTTGTACAAAACCGCAGTGACATTACTGAATTCAGAAATTTTATGCAAACAATAAACACTTTTATGTATCCAGTAGAC
Organism: Rattus norvegicus; assembly: GCF_021556685.1. Classification (NCBI taxonomy): domain Eukaryota; kingdom Metazoa; phylum Chordata; class Mammalia; order Rodentia; family Muridae; genus Rattus; species Rattus norvegicus. Next base: position 12,116,212 of record NC_141555.1, read on the forward strand.
ATTTCGCACTCTATGCTGGTGTGGAATCATTTTAACTGGGCAATCTCGAAGAACAATATTAAAATGAATTATTTAACTTTCAACAATACATTGCTCAGCAACACGCACATTTGCTATGGTGCTGAGTGAAGATGGTTACAATTTGTATAATGTTGTGTGCTGTGGCCCACACTTACCATGAATTCATTTTACAACAAGTACAGTCTCAGAAATTGGGAAAAGCCAAAGGAGTGTTCATTGACTTTCAGCAGGTAAAGCTTCATGTATTTCATTATAATTAGATATAGCAATATGATCTTTCACGCCCCTGAGAAGCTCACATACTTTTTTGAGATTATTCTATTAGTATAAAGAACTCTACACTTCAAAACTCTCAAATGAAACTTTTTACATGTATATATATGTATATCATGCACAGTGATAACTTTTAATAGGAGACAATATATTTTTATGAATACCAGTGTACTTTCTGAAAATGTCTTTCAACAGTTTGCCACATGACATCAAATTTAAATTAGGAGCTGAGTGAAAAACCTTAAGTATTGACTAGGATAGAAAATTTTTCTCAAGAATAGTTTCTCAAGAATCAGTACATGTGCTTTGTTTAATAGTTATTCTTTTAAAGTAATAATTATTTATGAAATCGCAAATGATTAAGAGTACACATTTTAATAAGTTTATGTTTATTTCATATACATACAGTATGCATATAAAATACCTACTACCATTCTTTATTTCCACAACTTCCAGAATTTTAGACTTTTATTTAATTCTTACATAGGTGGCTTCAGTTCTTAAATATTATTTTGACAAACGTGCACACACACACACACGTAAACACAAATACACACACACACACACACACACACACACACACCATGTTACTTGTTTTCTGGTAATTATTTTTTCTAGCATCTTTTAAAATCAAACATTAATAAGTATATTACTTTTTAATGATTCAGGAGGTATAATGTATTTTACTTCATGTGATTAGTTTCATACACCTGTCTTGTTGGAAAGACATTAAAAAATATGGTACATTCTCAATATAGCATTACCTACATTGATATGCATATGTAATCATCTAATGATGCATTTCATTTAAGTGGCTTCCTTAGCTTACTAACCCTGTTGGAGAAATTATAAAAAATCAGTGTGACATTTTCCTCATTTGGAATTTTCCACAAGGCTTTGGATTAAAAGTCAAAGTAGGAAGTTATTTTCCTTATTTCACACAGAGACAACAACTTCATATATCTGAAGACTTTGAATGGGCCACAGGAGGAACATTGGTAGGTATGCTACAATGGTTATTTTTTCAGAATATATAAATTTAAAACATGAGGCACTGAAATAATAACCATGAGATAAAGACCAAATGCTACTTTTAATTTATATATTTTTATAGTTTATTCTATTTTATTAAATTTTAAATGTTATCCCCATTCCCAGTTTACCCTCCTCTTTACAAGATAGCTGTTTCTGTAATCAGTGGGAGGGATCTTGTGGAACTTGGATGCCCTAGCATAGGGGAATATTAGAGTAGTGATGCCAAAGTGGGAAGGTTGGTGTGGAAGCTCCCTCATAAAAGATGAGGAAGGGGAAATGGGGTGGAGATTCAAGATTTTCTTTTAATCTGAGGAAAAGTCCATTAATTGTATGAGAGTCTTATAGAACAAACTTTGTTCTTATTCATTTGAACAACTCTTTCTTGGTGTAGCCTACCTTCCCTCTCCATTCTATTCACTGTTCTAATTTATTTTGACTTATAAATCTTGAGCCAGAAACTGATGCCACATAAACCTTCCATTTGTATTAATTAGTTTAAGAAGAAAAAATTTAAATTGCTATAACTGACATGCTTTATATATAATATTACATGATATAGTATGTATTGTGTAAATTGCAGTGCACTGCAAAGTGATATATAATAATACATTCTCAGGGTAATATTTAGAGTAAAGACAGATAATGTCATATCTATCAATCTATGGGACATTGTATATATTATATATACATGAACTACACTGACACACACGTTTGTGTGTGTGTATGTGTTGTGTGTGTGTGTGTGTGTGTGTGTGTGTGTGTGTGTGTGTGCGTGGCCTCAGGTTCCCTGCTCCATGTGTAGTGTGACATGTACTGATTCATGAAAATCCATCAGAAAGAAGCAGCAGACTGCTGCTTTGATTGTGTCCAGTGCCCAGAAAACGACATTTCCAACGTTACAGATACATGCTTGCATGAAGGAGAAAACTGTTCAATAAATGTATCTTCTTTTTCAAAACTAGAAATATGATATGGCCTAGATGGAAACTAAATACCTAAAATCTTCAGGTTTCAGAATTTAATGATTGAATAATGTCAATATATTTTGGACCCAAAGAAATAAACTATAATTTCTTCTACAAAAAAACGCATTTTTTCATAATACAGTGGCTACTGATTTTATATTATGTAGAAAATCTTTAGGATAACATACCTGTGTAACACTTTTTTTTCTTTTCTTCAGAGCTGGTGAACGAACTTAGGGCCTTGCTCTTGCTAGGCAAGCACTCTAACACTGAGCTAAATCTTTGCAGATGTTTATTCTTCTTTGATCGTTTGTACTAAGAATCTTGACTACATTATCGGTCCACAATCTTTCTCTCTATAACACAGCGTAGTGCCTGACAAAGACCAGATGCTCAGGATAACAGTTGTTATTTAATGAGTTATATTTTAATACCTTACATGGCATTAAGGTTTAAGAATTTCTTCTAAAAGTTTGAACAAGGGCAGATATTTCAAGAATGCAGCAACAGATAGGATAGTGCTTCTCACTAATCACACTCAACTTAAGGAAATAAGGATGAATGTCAATACCCATAACCTTCACATCATAACCTTCAATATCCATAACCTGGACAGTTTAGTTGGGAAAAAATAGATTATACAACAGGAGGGATATGCACAGATCTATGAGGCATACTACTTCAAGGACAATATTCCCTTATGTGAATGGGTTTTGCATAAGAAGTTATATCCTCTGCTGGCTATGCATAGGTACAGACACAGTGCACAACTCTCAAAGCAAAGTACATAGTGTCTTTCATTTCATGTCATGGCATCAACAACTATATCTGCAGATTACCTTTGTCTGTCTGTAGTAAATGTATGGTTTGAGGAATAAAATAACCTGAGATTATAAATATTATTAATCACATTTTTCTTTATTCTTGGTTTAATATGTATTTTTGTTCCATTCCCTGTGATGATAATTTGTTCCATCTCAAAGCATAGGTGAATAGAAAGCAATCTTAAGGTAATGGTCCCTAAATGAGTAAGACATATAATAGATGCTCAACATCAAATTATTTATTTATATATCCTCTGAATAATACAAATAAAAATATTAACCACAGAAATATGATATTTTATAAGGGTTTATTGTTGTTTCCCAGCAGATATGGAACAGTGTGTGAGATGTCCAGATGGTTCATATGTCAACTTAGAGCAAACACAGTGCCTCCAAAGAGCTGTCATTTCTAGCTTATGAAGATTCACTGGGGATGGCTCTAGGCTGCATGGCCCTGTCCTTCTCAGCCATCACAATTCTACTCCTAGTCACATTTGTGAAGTACTGTCCAGGGAATAGAACAGAAGGGGAATAAAATCTGGAGTGTAAATATATATAAATATAAATATAAATATATATATATATATATATATATATATATATATATATATATATATACTCTTAAAAAGAATATATGAAAGGAGAACTCCAAGAGGGGGAAGCAACTATGATGTAAAGTGAATAAATCAGTACATACAAACATAAATACATACATACATACATACATACATACATACATACATACATACATACATGTAGAGTGCTGCGAAGTGCCGCGCCTCACAGATGGCGCTGGTTTCCACCTTCCACCCTCCCCATGGTGAGTGCTCCTTGCAGGAAACAAGTCCTTATTTGGCTATGTCTGCTTGGCCCGCTAGCTTCCGCATAGTGACATCCTGTCTACATGACCCACGTGGCTTGATAGGACTGGCCAGTGGTAGCTATTTAAGTGTGGAGCAGGGCATTCCCTGAAGAGAGAAAGATTCAGAAGAAAGTGACAGAGAGAAAGTCAGAGGAGAGAGAGTCAAAGAGATAGAGGTCAGAAGGTTGTATCAAGGTTCCTGAGTAAAATTGCTTGAAGAAGATCTCCTGTGGTCATGTCTTCCTTGCTGGTCGAGGTTGGGCATGGCACATACATACATACATACATACATACATACATACATACATACATTAATTACTTATTTAGCTAGTTAGTTAAAGAATGAATGAAAAAAAGTGAAAAATGAAAAAAAAAGTAAAAAAACAACACGTGGGAAGAGACTGGTATTACCAGAGTGCAAAGAATCCTTAGAGCACAGTGGAGAACACCACCTCTGCTCCCATTCCTAGCCAAAGAATTACCTGCCTGGAGCACACAGGACAAAGGATCCTATGAGCAATCCAGGACAGGATCTGTCTGGTTACTGCCTGTGTCAATAGCTGACCCTCTGATGTCCCACGCTATGTCTCGCCAGCAAGAATGATGCACGACACAAAGGATCCTTCTGCAGAAATAGCTTTAATGCATCTTGAGAGCGAGAGCACAAGCTCACAATATGGAGACCCCGAGTGAGGGAAAGACCATCCCTTATATAGGAAACTATCCTCACCTAGGACGTGTCACGCTCTGACTGGTCGCTGCCAGATGTGCCAGATGACGTACCACAGCATATGTGTCCCCCTGAGTGAGGAATTTGCCAGGCGCTTGCGTATTGCCCTTTTCTTAGGTGCATCCTGCCGGATATCGGTGCCATCTTACAATGGAGAATGTGAGGACGGTCCTCCACATCTCCCGCTTATCTGTTTTTAAGCAAATGGGACACCCATAAATAGGAGGGTGAAGGCAGAGGTCATATCCTCGCACAAAGTTGGCGAACCTGTACAAGAGAGATACCCTTAAGCTGTTGTTGAGACCCAGGGCACTCCCGACCCGTCACACTGCCATTTTTTCGAAGGAGGGGAAACTGGGGCAGATACTCTCATGTAATATGACATGCCTTCCAGGGAGCGTGTTTGGTAGTGCTTCTCTGTGTGATGCTAAGCTCGTCATCCCTCATGGGCTGCTCAAGCCGGACACTCTAATCCTGTGCAATGAACCGAGGTTCTAGGAGTGCAAGAGCTGTCCAGCCGGTGACCTATTGCTTAAGCATGGTTAACCAAATATCAGCTGACACTCCTTGATTAAGGGCTATAAGCGCCTGGACGATCACAATTTTGTCCATCTTTGTTTGAAATCTTAATTTGCAAAGCAACCAGAGGAGTAACAATAATCCGCAGCAGAGGACTGCTCCAAAAAGTCCCACCCCCACCCATTCCTTAAAATTAGAGACTGCTGAGGTGATCCAGGATGACAATCCTTCTGTCAAAGACATATCCAGTCAGGTAGAGTTTACTTGAATGATGGCCGCTCTCAATTCCCTGAGCATCTGCTCAAAATCCGAGGTCCAATTTTGTAACAAATGCTGTGAAAGTGTTTTAGACTAATTGACAGCTTTGGTAAATTGTTCATACTGTATAGACGTGACACAAAGGCCGGGGAGATTTGGTTCACAGCCAAGCTGGGCCAGTTGCCATAGGATGTCTAGTTGCTCTTGGACCAGATCTATACATTGGTCAACAAGCATGAGGCCTCCTTGTATCTGAGTATTAGCCAAGGCCTGTCTGTCCAGAGCCACAGAGACGGTAGCTGATAAATCATTGATAGTTTGGGTTATCTGTACTGTGTTTGACAAAGCCAATGCCAAAGCAGTAACTGAGGCAGCAACTGCCGTTGTAGCAATAATGCCAACAATGATCGCAGAAATGCCAAAATCTCTCTTTCCTCTAAATAAGGTCAGGGTCCCCAGAGTCTCAACAGGGACTGGGATAAAGCGAGGCATACGGGTAACTACCGCTATGGGATATTGGCTAGCATCCCAACACAGGGCATAAAAACATGAACCGTCTATACAATTCAATTTAGAAACTTTAGTGGCATTACTTATAATCCACACAAATGGCGGCCAGACACAAACCGGAGCAGGGTTAAACCCCGTGCTCCAGTAAGGTTTATATTTTATACGAGTAGCTGTCTAGACAGAGGATGAAGGGTGGATATTCCCCGTCCAGGAAAATGATAACCGTCCCTTTTCGCCCTTTCCTCCAAGTAGCATCGCCATGGGCATAAGATCAGTTTAGCTACCATTAACGCCACAAAGCATCCATTGATCAAAGGGATTATTATTGGACCATCTAGGATCAATGGTGGTGAAGTTCACTCCGCCTCCCAAATCAGGGGAGAAGGAGAAAAAATTCTGGACTGCGCAGGCAGAATCCCGGGACTGGCAACCAGTCCACGGCAAAGTAAGTTTTTCATCCTGGGTCCCTCTACAAAAGAGTGCCAACTTTGGTTGACGGAGAGGGCAGGTGGAGGAGTTAATGTAAGGCCACCAACCATAGAGAACTGTGGCGTTGGCCACAATGTCTTCCTCACCAGTTCCCCATGTGGCCTCCCTTAACCAAGCAGAAGATTGATTACTCAACATAATGCAAGGAATATCAGAAGATATTTTGTTGAATATGTCAAAACAAAGGCTGCCTTTAAGGGGAATAATCCTATTTTCTTTTACTTGCTCTATTTGGGAATCTAATGGTAGATAGGCTAGTCCCAATTCTTTGTTGGTAGTAAAGAAACGCGGAAACACTTGGGCATTATACATCACCGGCATCGGGAGGGGGAAGGTTGACATTATTCCCCACCGTAGTTCGCTCTGCACTTTTATTGGCACTCCCTGGATCAGCATGAGGATCACCAGAGTTGTCATCTTCTCGGTCCTCTGTCTTGATATTCCGAGTAAGTTGTCCCAGAACCCAAACTGGATTTTCATTATCCTGTGGAAAAACACAAACAGCTCCCCTGGATCTTATCAAAACAGAATCCGAGCCCTTCCATTCGTTTGTCAAAACATCCTTCCATTTAACTAATTCTTTTGTCCTTTTGGGCTCTGAGCAATGTCGCTCAGCCGCTGTTTGCCCAGCTTCATCAAGATTTTAAAAATTTAAGGTAAAAAGGGCCAAAGCATTGGCCACTCGGGGTGTTGGGGAGAGTTCTATCATAATTCCCCCTCTTTGTTTTATTAAATATGATTTGAGCATCCGATGAGCGCGCTCTATGATTCCCTGTCCTTGAGGGTTGTAGGGCAGGCCCGACAGATGTGTAACTTGCATCTGAGCACAAAACTGACAGAATTTTTGAGATGTATAGGCAGGGCCATTGTCAGTTTTTACACATCCTGGCTTTCCCCAAGCACTCCTTGCTTCAAAGCAGTGCTGAATGACATGTGTTGTTTTTTCTCCTGTAAGTGGGGTGGCATGTAGAATGCCAGAACATGTATCTATAGATACATGCACATACTGTAATTTTCCAAAAGTAGAATTATGAGTAACATCCATGTGCCAGATTTGCAATGGCTGTATTCCTCTCGGGTTGACCCTGATGTGAGGAACTGAGAGGAACTGGCAACACTGTTGGCATTGGGTGACTATATAACGTGCCTCTTTTCTAGTTATAGAGATGTGGCGGAGTAAAGTTTCTGAGGTAACATGGAAATTGCCATGAAAAGTTTTAGCGGCCTCTAGAGGAGAGGCCAGGGCCACAGCTATCATTTTTGTGGCTTTGTCAGCCAAATCATTCCCTGAACTCATTGGACCAGGGAGTCCAGAATGGGCCCGTATATGAGTAATATATAGAGGGAATTCCCTATTTATTAAAATTTGGATTTTTTGGAAAATCTCTGCTACCTTGCTAGTTGTCTTAATTACACCGGCGGTTTCAAGGATATTAACAGCATTGACCACATAGGAGGAATCTGAAACAATATTTAGAGGCATCTGGAATTTTTAAAGGACCTCCATGACCACTAGGCATTCTTCCACTTGGGGTGAGGTTTCAAAATATTGTCGTGAGAACACTTGGGAATTTACCACATATGCTCCCACCCCTGTTTTTGACTCATCCGTATACACTGTTATCCCTTCTTTTAACGGTCTGTGGGATGTGACGCGAGAGAAAACAACAGGTTGTGATCTAGCAAAACATAATAGGGGTTGTTTAGGATAATGATTATCTATCTGTCCAGCAAAAGAAGTAACTAACACTGCCCAAGCATTTGAGGTAGCAGATAATGTTTGAACCTGAATGGCTGTATATGGTACTATCAAAGTTTTGGGTTCTTTCCCAAAATGAGTAATAGCTGCCTTCAACCCGCAGAGTGCAAGCTGAGCGACCACATCGGGATACCAGTCAATAATCTTAGCAGGAGATACATTGGGATGGATCCATAATAAAGGCCCATTCTGCCACAAGACAGCTGTTGGTAATTGCATAGTTTTGAAAACGCACAAATCAAAAGGTTTGGTTTCATCAATACGCTGCAATTGAGCATCCTGTAAGGCCTTTTCTACAACTTGTAAGGCCCAGTTTGCGGCTGGGGTCAATGCTCTCGGAGAGGAGATATGAGAGTCCCCTTCCAAAATATCAAATAAGGGCTTCAACTCAGCAGAGGAAATCTTTAAAAATGGTCTCAGCCAATTTATATCTCCCAATAACTTTTGGAAATCATTTTAGGTATGCAAATGATCTCTGCGAATCTCTAATTTCTGGGGAACTATTTTTTTCAGGATAAATGACTGATCCCAGAAATGAGCCAATTTCTGCAATTTGAACCTTTTCTACAGCGACTTGTAGTCCCCATCATCCCAATGTTTTGATTAAGATGGGATATGAGGTCTGTAAGGTCGTTAAATCTTTATCACATATTAAAATGTCATCCATGTAATGAGCCAGAAGCAAAGATGGAAATTGCTTCCTTATAGGTTCAAGGGCTTGTTGCACATATAGCTGACAAATAGTGGGGCTATTGACCGTGCCTTGAGGTAGGACCTTCCACTGAAATCTCTTATCAGGTTCAAGATGATTAGTAGCTGGTATAGTAAATGCAAACCTCTGTCTGTCCTGTGGACACAAGGGGATGGAAAAGAAACAATCCTTAATGTCTATAATTATTATCTTCCATTGCTTAGGTAAGGCGTAGAGTAAGGGTAGGCCTCATTGGATCGAGCCAAATAAATGCATCTGTGCATTGATGGCTCTCAAATCATGTAAAGTCTCCATTTTCCTGATTTTTTCTTTATCACAAAAATAGGAGTATTCCATGGTGAAATGGACGGTTCCAAATGACCAAGCTGCAATTGTTCATTAACCAATTTAGTGGCAGCTTCTAATTTTTCAGAGGATAGATGCCATTGAGGAACCCATATAGCTTCCTCTGGGTATGGGCATAGAACCCTCAATGGCACCTAGGAAAAACACAGGCCTTGTTTATGGGGGTTTGCGACTGGTTCAATGGGCGTGAGACAGCCCTGTTCTAATCGCCCTAGGGCTTTCCCTTCCTTATAGCGCATCCTTGACATCATGGGGGCCACTTGTGGGGGGTATTCGTTAGATAAGGTTAGTCCCATGGTCTGCATAACATCTCTCCCCCAAAGATTAACAGGTAGGGGAAGTACATAGGGAACAAATTTTCCCTGTCGGCCATCGAAAGTCGTTCAAGTTAGAGTGGCTGAGCTGATTTTAGGGCACGACTGGTAGCCTATGCCTTGTAGCGAGTGAGAAGATCTTATGGTAGGCCATGATTGAGGCCACCATTTTGAGGAAATTATACTTTTATCAGCCCCAGTATCCATAATGCCTTCAAATTTCTTCCCATTAATTTCTAAGCTCAATTTTGGGTGGTTGTTAAGATAAACCACCAAATATGTCAAATCATTACCAGTGGACCCCATGGGCCCCTTTGTATCCTGTATTGTGGTTTGGGAGCACGGAAGGAGTAATAACTGTGCTATTCTATCTCCTTCACTTATGGAAAAAACCCCATCGGGACTTGAACAAATAATATGAATATCAAGAGAGTGCTGAGCTTCAACAAGGCCTGGATGGACAATCAGTCCTTGTAGGGCGAGAGATCCTCTCCCAAGGACAAGGCCTATAGTTCCTGGGGGCAAAGGCCGCACAGTCTGAGCAGGAATTGGCTGAATGCCCATCTGGGGCATTAGAAAGAATTTGGAGGCGGCACACAGTTCCAATTTTGTGTCACCTCTTGGGAAGTCTCCTCTGTCAGGGTCATGGCTTTCTGAAAGCAGTTCCCATATCTTTGAGGGCCCTAGGACCGGGGGCCCAATGATCCGTTTTTTGACATCCCATTAGGCTGAGCTTCCAAAGGAGAGAGTAGTTTTCCCTTAATATCCCTCACTGAGCGGCACTGGTCAGGCCTATGGTAGCCCTTGCCACATCAGGCACAGATAGTTGCAGGCCTCCTGTCTCCCTTGGTTATCCTACAGTCTCTTTTTAAATGGCCCATTTTTCCACATTGAAAACATGATCTTGTATCTGTCCCTTTAAGGGGGCGTTGCTGGGACTGGAGAATGGCGGCTGCCAAGCCTGCGTTAGTAAGAGGCCCGCCGAGTTCTCTGCAGACTCTGAGCCAGTCCTGTAATCCTTTGTTTTTTCTGGGTGCTATAGCCGCCCAGCATTCCTGGGTGGCTTGCTCGTAAACGAGCTGTTCTATGAGCGGTGCTGCTTGCTCCGCATCATCAAATATTCGTCCTGCAGTTTCTGTCATTCTGGCTACGAAGTCTGAGAACGGTTCCTGAGGTCCCTGGATGATAGGAGTAAGTTGATTATCGGCCCCGGCTTTCCTAGTGACTGCTTTCCAGGCCTTAATGGCTGAGCTGGAGACTTGAATATAAGCACCCCAATGGTAATTAGCTTGGTCCGCTGCGAAGCGGCCCTGTCCTGTCAAGAGTTCAAACGTCCATTCCTGCTGTTCAGTCGTTAGAGCCGTGGCGTTAGCTCTAGGCTGTGTTTGAGCCACCTCATACCAAAGCGCTTTCCATTCCATATATTGGCCCATGTTAACAAGTGCCGCCTTCGCAATCATCTGCCAATCGGCAGGTGTCAGATGATTTAGAGCCAGCCTTTCAAGAATAGGGTGAAGTTGGCTGTAACTCCGTACTTTCAGACAGACTCCGCCAGCTCTTTTATCTGATTATATTCGACTTGGGCATGAACCTGCTCACCCTCCTGCGTTTCAAAGACCGGGAACGTTATCCGCAGCTTCCTTCTCACCCTATCGGGGACTAAAGAGAATGCGCAAGAGCGTGCCTCATACGGAGTGGATGCAGTTGGCGACTGCCGCGGCAGAAGCTTTTTATTACCTTTCTTTCGTTCCTTGGGGTGATATTTCTCTTCCTCATATCTAGCTGCTTCCTCATCTAACTCGGCCTCCTCCTCTGAATCTAAGATTCCATTCTCAGAGCTATCAGAACTGTCAAGGTTCAGCGCTTTCACAGGGTATATGCTGGCTTCCCCTCCCAGTTGCTGTGTAGAGAGGGAAGTGCTGGAATCTGAAAGATTTAACAATGCCTTATCCACGGACTTAATGGGAGGGCTCTTTTTCTTTCTCAGGACGTCATTTTTCTTACGCGCGCCTAATCTCTCACTATGTTCAGTTTCTGACATACTGTCTCGAAACACCTCAAGTGTGGTCTGCCCTCCTACAACTGCTGCCTTGCACACTTCATCTGCTAAGCAATTTTTGACTAGTTTCCCTATGGCTTTAGTTCCTAGACACAGATCTTTCTCCGCCAATTTTCTGTCTAGGTCCCTTCCAAGTTTGTCCCATGAGGCAATTGTAAACGAGCCTGAGCAGGCAAACCACGGAGCCACCCTGTCCACTTCTTTCACAAAGTTTTTAAGTGTTCTTCCTCCAATTTTAATGTCCCTCTGCTTTAGCACCGTTTCCAGAGCCATGGTCACAGACTGTGAGGATCCCATTTGGGACCAAGAACGCCCAGCAGCTTATCTACATCCGTCTGACAAGGTGTGAGTAGAAACAGACACGCCGCTCTCTTATATACGGGAGTCTTACGCGCACTTCCCGGGCGGTGCTATCGGGTCCCTGCTCCCCAACAGTAAAGGGGAGCTGCGCGAAGCTCGCTTATTTACGAGAGACGGAGACGCGCCTTCAGCTGCTGTCCTTTTAGCAGCAGAAATGGTGAAAACAGTACATAATAATAAGAAAGAGTAGGGTGGCTCCGAGAACAAATACCATAGCCTCAACAAATCCTTCCCAAGGCGGCAACAACCCCAGACCAAAATCCAAGAAAGGCATGCCTCTCTGAACGTATTTTTTTTACCTGCAGTTCTGAATCCTCCTTGTCACCAAGGGGTCTCCGGAGGTGCTGATGAGGTCTTATTCCCGGGTTTCTGGCACAATATGTCCCACGCTACATCTCGCCAGCAAGAATGATGCAGGACACAAAGGATCCTTCTGCAGAAAAACTTTAATGCATCTTGAGAGCAAGAGCACAAGCTTACAATATGGAGACCCCGAGTGAGGGAAAGACCATCCCTTATATAGAAAACTATCCTTGCCTAGGACGTGTCACTCTCTGACTGGTCGCTGCCAGATGTGCCAGATGACGTACCACAGCATACGTGTCCCCTTGAGTGAGGAATTTACCAGGCGCTTGCGTATTGCCCTTTTATTAGGTGCATCCTGCCAGATATCGGCGCCATCTTACAATGGAGAATGTGAGGACGGCCCTCCACACTCTGACACAGGTTTCTCTCACACACATATCCCACTGGGAAAAAACAGTCTCCAGAGTGCCCACAGACAGACTTCAAGGAGTCTCAATACACTGTCATAGACAGCAAGACAAGCTAACACCACAGATAAAATGATGGCTAGAGACAAGGTCAAGAAAGTAACAAGCAGAATTCAAGGACACTTGACATAATAAGAACCAAGTTTCCTCATCACCACAAACCCTGGATGGGGGCCAGCACACTGGAAAAGCAAGATTTTTATTTAAAATCACAGTTTATGGTGATGTTAGAGGACTTTAAGGACCTTAAAGTAATACAGACAACACAGGGAAAAAAGTAGAAGCCATTTAAAAGGAAACACAATAATTCCTTAAAGAATTACAGGAAAACACAACAAATCAGGTGAATGAATGGACAAAATAATCCATGCCATAAAAATGGAAATAGAAACAATAAAAATGCACAAAGGGAGACAACCTTAGATATAGAAAACATAGGGAAGAGATGAAGAGTCATGGACACAAGCAATACCCAAATAATTCTAGAGATTGAAGAATAAATGTCAGGGTCAGAAGATACCCTAGAAAACATTGAAATAACCATCAAAGATAATGTGAAACACAAAAGGCCCGTAACTCAAAATATCCAGTAAATCTGAGGTACAACGACAGAATCAAACCTAAGGATAGTAAGTGTAGAAAAGAGGGAAGAATATCAAGTTAAAGGGCCAACAAATATATTCAGCAAAATTATGGAAGAAAACTTCCAGAGCCTAAAGAAGGAAATGGCCCGTAAATATTAAAAGAATTATATAGAACTCCAAATAGATTGGAGAAGAAAAGAAATTCCCCTCTCACATAATAGTCAAAACACCAAATACAGAAAGCAAAGAACAAATATTAAAAGCAGTAAGAGAAAGGGGTCAAGGAAAATATAAAGGCAGAACTATAAGAATGGCACCGGACCTCATAACAGAGAAAATGAAAGCCAGACAATCCTGTACATATATGACAAAAAACCCTGAGAGAAAACAAATACCAAATCAGTCTACTCTATTCAGCAATACTCTCAAATAGTATAGATGGAGAAAGAAAGATATTGCATGACAAAACAAAATTTAACCAATATCGTTCTACAAAGAACAGTAGATGGTCAACTCCAACACAAGATGAGAAAATACACCCAAAACATCAGGAAAGTAATTTTGACTAACCCAAAAGAAGATAGCCACAAAAACATAACTCCAGCTTTAAAAACAAAAATAATGATAAACATAAATCATTGCTCCCTAACATCTCTCAACATTAATGGACTCAATTCCCCAATGAAAAGACATAGACTAACAGCAGAAAAGATACGGAAGGAGGACCCAACATTTTGCCAAATACAGGATATTCTTCTCGGTGGGAAAGACAGATACTATTTCAGAGTGTAAGGATGGAAAACAGCTTCCGTTGAAATGGTTCAAAGAAAGAGGCTGCAGTAGTTATTCTAACATCAAATAATATTATCTATCAACTAAAAGATATCAATAAAAATTAGGAAGGACACTTCATATTCATCAAAGGAAAAATCCACCACCATGAACTCTCAATCCTCAATATCTATGCTCTAGATGCAAGGGTTCCTATATTCATAAAAGAAGCCTTACTAAAGATGAAAGAACACATTGCATCTCAAACGATAATAGTAAGAGATTTCCACACCACACTCTCTTCAAAGGACAAATCATGGAAACAAAAACAAAGACACATAGAGAAACTAACAGAAGGCATGCACCAAATGGATTTAACAAATAATTATAGAAAATTTCATCCTAAAACAAATATACACACACACACATACACACACACACACACACACACACACACACACACACACACACACACACACACACATTCTTCTTAGGACCTCATGGTAGCTTCTCCAAAATTCACCATATAGTCAGTCACAAAACAGGCCTCAACAGATAAAAGAAGACTGAAAAAATCCAATGCATCTTATCAGATCACCACAGACAAAGTTTGGTCCTCAATAAGAAAAATAATTACAGAAAACCCACACATAAATGGAAGTTGAACAAAATTTTGCACAATGATAACTTGGTCAGGGAAGAAATAATGAAACAAATTAAAGATTTTTTTTTAGAATTAAATAAAAATGAAGGCACAAAATTATGGTCCACAATCAAAGCAGTGCTAAGATGAAATCTCAAAGCTCAGAGTGCCTCCAAAAAAAATCTGGAGAGAGCATATATTAGCAATTGGACAGTACACCTAAAATCTGTAGAACAGAACAAAAGCAAATACAATAGAAGACAGGAAATAATCAGAATCAGGGCTGAATTCAAACAAGTAGAAACAAAAAGGACCATACAAAGATTTATCAAAACCAAGATCTGGTTCTTTGAAAAAATCAACAAGATAGATAAACCCTTGGCCAGAATAAACAGGGCACAGAGAGTTTATCCAAAGTAACAAAATCAGAAATAAAAAGGAGACATAACCACTGATACTGAGGAAATTCAAAGAATTATCAGATCCTACTTCAAAACCCTATATTCAACAAAACTAGAAAATCTGGAGGAAATGGATAACTTTCTACACAAATACAAGATACCAAAGTTAAATCAGGATAATTTAACCTGTGTAAACAATCCCATAACTCCTAAAGAAATAGAAGCAGTTACTAAAAGTCTCCAAATGAAAAAAATCCCTGGACCAGATGGGTTTAGTGCAGAATAGTAAAAGACTTTCATAGAACCCTAACAGCATTACTGTATAAACTATTCCACAAAACAGACACAGAAACAGAAGGAACACTACCCAAATCCTTCTATGTAGCCACAATTATGATTATACATAAACCATATAAAAATTTCAACAAAGAAAGACAACTTCGAAAAAAAAATCCTTTATGAATATTGAGGAGAAAATACTCTACAAAGTTCTCACAAACTGAATTCAAGAACACATCAAAATAACCCTTATGGCATGATCCAGTATCTTCATCTCAGGAGAGCAAGGATGGCTAAATATATGCAAACCTAACAAAGAAATCCATTATATGAAAAAAAAACTCAAAAAATAAAACCATGTGATCATCTCATCAAATGCTGAGAACATTTGACAGTATTCTTCACCACATCATGCTAAAAGTCTAGGAAAAAACTGCAATTCAAGGCCTATACCCAGGCAGGTTCTTCTCTGGCTTGCACTTGTTTCCTTAAATTTATATCTATGATAACTTTAAAAATAACCTTCCCCCAGGAAATAATAGGGGACAAGCAACTATCCCACGTTTACACAGAGAATGACCCATGGCTCTTGCCACCTATGTAGCAAATGATGGACTTTTCAGGCATCAATGGGACGAGGGGTCCTTAGTCCTGTCAAGGCTTTATATCTCATAGTAGGGGAATGTCAGGGAATGGAGTGGGAGGGAGTGAGTGATAGGTGTATAAGGAGCTCCCTCATAGAAGCAGGGGAAGAGGGATAATATAGTTGTTTCCGGAAGGTGAAACAGGGAAAGAGATTAACAATGAAAATGTAAATATAAATAAAGAAATTTTATCAGTCTTGCAGTAACCATGCCTCAAGTGAAAAAACATTAAAAATTCTACACATCTATTATGATGAGGAAGAACTAACCTATCCTCCTTCTCTTTAGGATTGGTGACTTCATGCTGTGTGTCAGCCATACACAAGTACCCTTTCCTATTCTTCTCCTGAAGTGTCTCCTTACAAACCTACAGTTGATCCAACTATGCTCCTTGTGGCCTGAACACACGAATATGGCTTAAATCTGTGCAGTTTCTGTAATTATTTGCCTCCAGTTATTCTCTGATCTTTCTCATTTGGGAACAAAATATCTGAGTAAGGAGGCCCCATCCTTAGTTGTGATATGTATTTCCTTCAGGATAAGTGACCAATACTACTAGAGCACACAGAAAACCTCTTTCTCTGAGAAAACTCAGACACTCATCTCTATCTTAAAAAAATGTTTTTTATGTTCATGAGCACAATGACAATGAATGTCAACAGTAACTGGCTGCCCTTTTCATATCAGAAGAGAGGCACTGAAAAATGTTGGAAAGTAAAATGTGGTACTGCATCCATATATGGATCTCTGAATGATAACAATAATTTTATTGAGAGTCTGTTTCCAATCCACACATCTCCATTAGGATTCTGACCTTGACCAAGGTACTCTCGTGCTGGTCATCTATTTCCAGACTTTCTGGCTGGGCTCCACGCACCGGCTCAGAGGCCAGAAAACCTGTAAAAAGTAAGTGAGTTCACACAGGGTACCTCAGAACAACATTCTTTACTAATATAGTTTCTATGGTCTTATCACATAGCTACACCAATAGTCCCAGAGGTCCTGGACATAGACAGATGTTCAAAAGTGCTGTTGTCACTCAGTTGGCACCAGATATTTGATGTAAAAAGATTAGAGGAATATGCAGGATGAATGAGTCCCAGTAGTTAGTGATAGCTTAAAATGAGTAGTAAAATAGAGACTTGATTGAGAGCCAGGAGGACAAGAGACTTACCAAGGCCAATAGTGGCAATCCTAACAGTATATCTGAAAGATAAACACATTTTGTGAAACAAACAAGAAACGTGCCAGGAGACTACCAAGCATTTATTGGAGAAAGACAAACATGCCTCCTGCAAATAAAGTGTACATGGAAAATATAAGTCCTGTAACTGGAAGTAAAAGGTAAATTGAGTACTACAGTTAGAAGAGTAATGGGGCCCAGGCTCCTATACTCCAGTAGCCTGCGGTAAAACTTAAAATTGTCGAAAAGCAATTAAGTTCTTACTGGTCACTGGATTGACATATTCAGTCCTCAATAATGTACTATGACAATTACCAGATCAGAAGATAACATTCAAAGTAGCGAAAGGAAAACTCACTTAATGTCTCTGAAGCAGCAAATATTCCATTAACATTGATCATGTTACTTACCTGTTATTGATCATGTCAGATTGTCTCCACTTCTTCCTGTTCCCTTCTGGCATGAGACCTCTTGCATAAACTGAAAGCAACCATCATCTTTTCTAAGAATGAGACACAGTTAGACTTCCAGACACTAACAAAGAAAACAGTGTTTCTGTTTACCAAAAGAATATCTCCTTTGTGAAAGTCCTGCTCCCTATACTAAAGATAGTTGGACTATCTTTCAGATTTGTAGGAAGAATCGTAGTTGTATTGACAGAAACTATCCTCCCAGGCCAGGTCCTAAAACAAAATCCCATAACTGTTCAAATGACCCGTTCATTTGTGATTACGCAGATTAAGTAATCCCCAGTCTGGAAGCAAAGGTAGAGTTACAGACTATAATACCCAGCTGAAATTGGTGGGCATCCAGATATCCTGCCAGTCTCACTGGAGGATGTTGTCATTACCTGAGGAGAAACTGGGAACATTAATTATATAAACCATTCGAGATCTGAGGGACTTGCATTACAGTGTAGAGGCAACTTACCCTATATTCCTATCTCATATACACTCAGAAATCTGAATCCTCCAGGGAAAATATGTAGACTGTCTTGTACTTGAAAGATGTATTTTTCAGGTTCCATTTGGCAGAGGAGGTAAAATTCAATTCTGAATGACAGTTACAGAGGGATGTAAAAGTGGGCAAATAATTTAGACTCTATTAATCAAGGATTTCATAATTCTCCAGTCAGGTCTGTGGCTGGCCTCAGAAGTTTCCCAGGTCGACACTCTTACAAGATACAGATAACGTCCTCCTCTCTAATGCAACTCAAAATAATTGATCAAGGGACATTGAGGCACTGGTCCAAGAACTATAATCACTGAGCTAGCAAGGGTGAGCATGGAAAGTTCACCTTTTTATATTAAGAGGACACCAATCTTTTCAAAAATCTGGGAGAGGTTAAAAAAAAAAGTGTATCAGGGAATGGTTGCTGTAATCCCACTGCTCCCATGTCCAAAGGTTATGAGACAGGTTTGAGAGATTCTTGGTGTGGGTGGGTATTGCTCTGCCTGGATACCAGGGTTTTGGAGAAATAGCAAAGCCTCAATACCCCATAACACATGAGGGTACTAGGACGAATCTGCATGGAGACAGATTGTATGGAATTTGACAATTGACAGTTTGTTTTGGTTATAGCTGAACATTTCAAGGTTCCTCGGCATGTTTTTATCTGTTTGTCCATGAAACAGATGAAAAGATACTGTATGAGGGATTTACAAAAACACTTTAGGGCCATAAAAACACCTTATAGTACACCTGTCCAAACAACTGGACCCTGTAGCCTCAGGATGGATCACTTGTCTAAAGGCTACATTAGCTGCCCCTATTCTGTGAAAGAAGCAGAGAAGATAATTCTGGGTCAGCATTTTAAACTTCTATCATCCCAGAGAGTTGAAGCCTTTCTACAAGGAACACCACAACCTGGCTTCTATTTTTTTCCATCTTTATTTAATTGAGTATTTCTTATTTATATTCCAATTGTTATTCCTCTTCCTGGTTTCTGGGCGAACATCCTCCTAACCCTTCCCCCTCCCTTTCTATATTTGTGTTCCCTTCCCAATCCTACCCCCATTACCGCCCCCCCCAACAATCACCTTCACTGGGGGTTCAGTCTTGGCAGGACCAAGGGCTTGCCCTTCCACTGGTGCTCCTACTAGGCTATTCATTGCTACCTATGAGGTTGGAACTCATGCTCAGTCCATGTATAGTCTTTGGGTAGTGACTTAGTCCCTGGAAGCTCTGTTTGTTGTCATTGTTGCTCATAAGGGGTCTCGAGCCCCTTCAAGCTCTTTCAGTCCTTTCTCTGATTCCTTCAATGGGGGTCCTGTTCTCAGGATAGTGGTTTGATGCTGGCATTCGCCTATGTATTTGCGGTATTCTGGCTGTGTCTCTAAGGAGAGATCTACATCCAGTTCCTGTCGACCATCACTTCTTTGCCGCTTCATTCATCTTATCTAGTTTGGTGGCTGTATGAGTATGGGCCACATGTGGGGCAGGCTCTATATGGGTGTTCCTTTTGTCTCTGTTCTAAACTTTGCTTCTCTGTTCCCTCCCAAGTGTATTCATGAGAACCTGGCTTCTATGTCCCTTTTGCACACTAACAGATACTATTACTGGACCATCCTGGAGTGTAGTTGGAAAAACCGACTATACTTGACAAAAATCCTGTTCCCCTGTTGTGTGCTGTAGGCCCTCAGATGCTCTTCCCTGACTCTCCTGAGGTAACAACAATGGTCCAATTTATGTGGACTGACCTAATGGACTATCGCCAAACCCCATCCCATGAAAGACACAAATGCAATAGTCAACACAGTTGGGAGTATTTTCATTAAACATGGAGCGAGTTACCAAGGAGCTTCAACAGTTATTGTAATTGAAATTATTTTCACACAAGACTTAGAGCCAAGTACATAGGCCCAGAGAACACAACTGATTCATCAGTCTGACTCAGGAGGTCAAATGGGGAAATGGGAAGTGTGTCATGTTGTACATGGACAGACATTATGCTTTGGATACTCCACAAGTCTCTGGTATAATATGGAGACAAAAATTGTCCTCCTTCCTGAGGAAAGGACATTAAGAACATAGAGAAAGTCTTGGCTCTCCAAGAGGATATTTGGATTCCCCTATGATTTGCTAGTCTTCACTGCTATGTATATCAAAGAGATGTCTGCCTTGAGACTAAAGGTAACTAGATCACTGACTTAGATGCCCAACAAGTGTCCCTAAGTCCAGTGATCCTACTGACCTCCTGATGACATACCTAACTCACTGCTACCTGAGACTTCATGGTATAAATATGATGTGAGTATGCAAGAGCATCAGATGGATACCTTGAAGTCACAGGTTGACGCTAAACAACAAAAGGAATGGTCATTCTTTCAGAAACAATTTGTAGTTTTCTGGTAACTCAGCTTTTCCAGGCTACTTCACTTGGGTCCACAGAACTCTGTGCATTTCCAGCAGCAATGTATGTTATACCTACCTACATTTGACAGCATAGCAGGATATGTCTAAGCAGACGTCAGGTTTTTTACTTATATAAATACAAGACAAAGTTCATTTGACAGAAGAATCCCATATGAGTGTCCAACACTATGATGAATTATGGGAACCAGAGTTTACTGACATATAGACTGCTAGGATAGGATAAAACTATGTGCTTTTTTTATTGGTACCTTTTCTGGGTGAGTAGAAGCTTCTCCAAGAGACAGAAACTGGTGAAAGGGAAAGTAAAAAGCTCTGCTAGGAACTTTTCCCCCAGTTTTCCCTCTCACTAGGAATGCTGTCATGGAATAGCCCAGCTTTTATAGCCAAAACCTCTGAATTAATAGTAAAAGTTTTATGAATAGTGTGCAATCATTATGGTGCATATGTAACTCAGAATTCTGGGCAGATGGACACAATGAACAAGACATTAAGAAAAAAAACACTATGGAAACAACCAGTAGAGTCCAGGGAAGTATCGAAAGACTCATTTTTTTTATTGGGCCTGCTACATTCCTTGAGGGAGGGATTCATCCAAATAATAGTATATTTAGAATACACCCCACAGTACTTCCAATGCGCAGAGATTAGCAATTGGAAGAACTGTTCAACCATTTCATTCTTCAAATCCTACTCCTCCAGTTTTCCATAAAATCAATTCTTTGTCCTATCAGAGAATGGAACTGAACCTCTAAATCCACTAACAATATCCCATTGTTTGGGCCAAGTGGTAGTGAAGCTGCATGAGTCAGGAGATATGTGATAAATTTTTCCAGTCCTACAGCTATGGTGTTAGGTGGAATTCTAAAATGGATTCTGTGCAACTAAGTCAAGAATGTAGAATCGACATAGACAATGCCAAATAAATTCCCTCCTGTTCTTATGAACCTATTGAAGTTGAGGTTTCACTGGTCCTCAAGACATTCCTCTCCCTGCACATCCTCCTCAATCTTATGTTTTGCCTGAAGAAAGAATAATGGTAAAACATCCAAAACTCTCAAGTGTGGCCCTGGGAACACAGGAAGGTAAATATTTAGAACTGATATCTAATAGGACTACAGAACCGCATTCTAAAGTCCATGTTGTGCTTTGCTTTACTGATTTTTATTTATCATTTGAAGAAGGCAGACAATATTCTTACTGTTGCATTCACTCTATAGCTGGGCCCACTTTGTTGCCACAATCATTGCAAAAAATGGAATTGGAAATCAGAATTTTTGAGTATACATTCAGGAATATATATCAAGTCCCCTGTCAAGAAATGTAAAATATGAAAATGAAATACAATATTGATGCAATTAAAGGTCTGTTTGAAATATAATGGCCTTTGGGAAACAGAGAAAACCTAGCACATTTAACTGTATATCACAGGAATGAACCTGGGAATAAAATATTATCTAGAAGAATCTCCTTCACTCTATGTTCTTAAATCATTTCTAGCCATGCTAAGCTCCTGACTAACTTTGTCCATTCAGATCAGGTAAACACTAATGAAGCAAAGAGAAGTCTCTAGCTTTAGAGAGATATAGTATGTAAATGTCTCCACTGTGTCACAGGATACATTCCTGGAAAGGGCACTTCAAATCTGGTCAATGTAAGGAAAGCTGTTTAGCAGGTAGGCCATGGCGGTTCTCAGTGACATCATCATTAGGCCCTCCACGAAAAATCTCTTGTATCCTGGAGAGCCCTGGCTTCTTCTCTGATGTCACAAGTGTTTTTGTGTCTGCAACTGCACCTCAGATATTCCTTCAGTACCTCTAGGTTTTACTAATTGGCTTCTAATTCATAGTAAACAGCCATTTGTGAGGGAGAACCAAGAGGATAAAGACATCACAGAAGGGGAGAAGGAAGCTGGCCTTCTGTCTTGGTATAAAAAAAAGGAAGAAATATGTCATCCATGGCAAAGCTCAGTGAGTCCTGGATAGGAATTGAGGGAGTTTGCTGAAGAGATAGCCTTGATAAGAGCCTTCCACATATTGGAATCAGGAGCTGCAAGCCTCTAAGAAGAATCTGGACTTCCCTGCTTGTTATGGTTCCTGGAAGTCAGAGAGTTTATATCATTAATTTATTTATTCCAAAAACAAGGTGTTGAGAAGGGCAAAGATGTTTTCCTGAGAGGTCATGGCTTTAACTCTTTTTGCCCAGAAGAAAAATTTCCTAAGGAAAAAGAGAAAGACAAGTATTTTGTCCTCAGCTCAGAGTAAACTCCATGCTTTGGATTCCTATGGTGCAGTTTGTGTCTGACACTGGTATCTGGGAGAGAGAAGTGCTACTACGAATTTGAGACTTCATCATCACAGTCTTTTCACTAGTATCACTCTGACTACCATTCCCTGACAGTGACCCTTTATATGTCTGAGTCAATAGGTGAGACTAGCTGACAGATTTCTTTTCTTTAATTTCTTTCTTTTTTTTATTTTTTAGCAAATTTTATTTCTTTTACAAATGGATATTTCTATATTTACATTTCAAATGTTATTTCCTTTCCCAGTTTTCTGTCCATAAGAGGCCTAACTGGTACCCTTACCCTTCTTCTATAACTCCTCTTACTGCACGTTCATATTCCCTCCAAATGGGAGTCAAACCTAGATTGGACCCGGAACTTCTCCTTCCACTTATGTCCATCGAGTCCATCCTCTGCTACATATGCAGTTGAAGCCATAGGTCTATCCATGTACAATCCTTGAATATTGCCTTAGTAACAGAAAGCTCTGGTTATTTCACATTTCTATTCTTATGGGGATGAAAGCCCCTTCAGATCTTGCAATCCTTTCTAAAAATCTAACAACAAGAGATCCATTTTCAGTTCACTGATTTGCCACTAGCAGTCACTTCTGTATTTGACATGATCTACCTGTGTGTCTCAGGAAGTATCTGTATCCGGGTATTGGCAGCATGTACTTCTTAGCTTCAGCAATCTTATCTAGTATTGGTGGCTGATATATATATATATATATATATATATATATATATATATATTTCCATGTGTATGGAATGCTCTGAATGGGATTCCTTCAGTTAATACTCTAAATTCATAGGTATTTTTGTTCCCCCTTTTAAAAAGGAGCAAAGCATACACATCTTGGGTGCCCTTTATAATCTTCCAGTTGTCCTTGGTCTGCATCTTGGGTACTTTGATCTTTTGTGCCAATATCCACTCTCTGTGATTTCATACTTGTATGTTTTCCTGTGATTGGGTTACCTCAGTCAGTATTATATTTTCTAGTTCAATCCATTTGTTTATGCATTTCTTGAAATCTTGGCTTTTAATAGCTGAATAGTACAAAATTGAACAGAGTAACCACATTTTCTGTATCCATTGCTCTGATGAAAGCCATAGGTTTCCTTCAAACTCTTGGTATCATTATTAAGTCCGCTATTGAAGGAGTTAAAATAAAAACTTCATAATAACTACAAAAGAACAGCAGATAAGGGGACAGGACAGAACGGGCCTGAGACATGCCCGGCCAAGCCTAAACACAAGGTCAAGAGATTGTTCCAGGGACTGGCAGCCACCATCTCTGCTGAGTCATCAGACATCCGGACCGGCAACTCCCTGTTCCGCTATAGTTAATATTTAACAAACTCCCTGCTCTGCAAATAATGATAAGACGCTCTCCTACACTGTGAACACTGCAGCCCGCACGTACTGCTTGCTGGTGAGACCTTGTACCCATTTCCTTTGCTGATATACATATATATCAACCAATCAAGTATAACCACGCTGAATCCCCTTACCTGCCCCTATAAAAGGCCTTAAATTTTGAGTCTTGGTGTTGACTCCTCTGTCTCCTGTGTGAGATACGAGCCATCCCAGAGCTCTGATAATAAACTGACTCATGTGCTTTACATCAAGAGCCTGTCTCTCACGTTTCCTGGGGGAGTATCATCTTGCAACAGGAGTGGAGTCTCCCATAAGTGGGTCCAGCACTATGAACATAGTTGAGCATGTGTCTTTATTGCATGTTGGAGCATCTTTTGGGTATAAGCTCAGGCTTGGTAAATCTGAGTCCTCACGTAGTGCAATTTAAAATTTTCTGAGGAATCTCCAGACTCATTTCCAGAATGGTTGAACCAGTTTGTAATCCCACCAATGAAGAAGGAGCATTCGTCTTCCTTGACATCTTTATCAATCTGCTGTCTCCTGAGTTTTTTTATTTTAGCAATTCTTACATGTGTGAAGTGGAATCTCAGGGTTGTTTTCATTTACATTTCCTTGATGACTAAGTATGTTGAACATTTCTTTAGATGCTTCTCAGATATTTGATTTTCCTCAGTTGAGAAAAAAAATTCCTCAGTTGTTTAGTTCTGGAACATAATTTTAATAGGATTATTTGTATCTCTGAAGTTTAATTTCTTTAATTCTTTGTATGTATTGGATTATAGCACACTATCAGGTGTAAGATTGGTATAGACCTTTTCCCAATCAGTTGGTTTGCTAATGACAGGGTTCTTTAGCAGGCAGTTTTCTACTACATTGGAGAACTCACAGTTAGTGAACTAGAATGGGGACTGGCACTTTCTGACTTCCCTACTTGTCTTGAACAGTAATTGGGGAAACAAAACAACCATGTTCTACTCCTACAAGTCATGTCTACCTACAGTCATGGATCTAGAGAGATCTATCATTGATTCTGGGCATCGGCCCAGTAAAGGTATGCTGATGGAGTTTGAATTTTTCATCCTTGCTTCTGTAACTACAGGCTGTGGTGTTCTGAAGCCAAGATACACACTGTGCAGCTGTGAATATGCCTGAGAAGGCTGTCTCTTAAGCATTGTTAATGATCCAGAGGAAATCAGCACCCCCTGCTCAACAGAGCTCTGGAAATGCTCACATTCTTGCTTCATCTCTATATGAAGCTAGGTCAAAAGATCACCTGTCAGGTATGTTCCTGAATATCCTTCAGTGTGCTAGCATTAGGGTGCAATGAAATACTATGCAGGAGAGGTGTGGGAAATATCTGACCTATTCCATTAGAGATCAGAGACATGAAATATTTTGCATTCAATTGACTGTGTATGTTCCTAGTCTTTGTCTTTGATCATGCAAATCTGTTGTGTCATACTTCTTTGTTCATGTGGCCGAGTTGTGGGGAAAAGCACTACTCACAATTTTCCCACCCTCCTTCGTAAGGTAATAGATTTTTTTTCATCTAAGAATGATTTTTTTTTAGTTTTTTTTTTTTTTTTATTAACTTGAGTATTTCTTATATACATTTCGAGTGTTATTCCCTTTCCCGGTATCCGGGCAAACATCCCCCTCCCACCTCCCCTTCCTTATGGGTGTTCCCCTCCCAAACCTCCCCCCATTGCCGCCCTCCCCCCCGCAGGCTAGTTCACTGGGGGTTCAGTCTTAGCAGGACCCAGGGCTTCCCCTTCCACTGGTGCTCTAGATTTTAGTGCAACACTTCGCTCTAGATTAACTGACCTAAATTTTCTTCAATAAGGACATCTCTATTATACCAAACCGTGTGTGTGTGTGTGTGTGTGTGTGTGTGTGTGTGTGTGTGTGTGTGTGTGGGTTTCCGTTTGTGTGCTTAAATGGTTAGTTTGCATTCAATTTACATAAACCTTGTCATGGAAAAGAGTCTTTGTAAAAAATCTGCAAACTGTGGATGAGGCAGTATCCCAATGTTCTACCACAACATGGCCTTCTAGGAAGAATAGCATAATCTGCAATAAGAGAATACACTTGAAAGTAAAACTTGTAGGAAATGTCCTGGCATGTCCACATTATCATTGTGAACTGTGACTTTGTTCTTTTGGCTTCCATGGCCAGAAATGAGGGCTCTGAAGCCAAGTTGCATCTTGTGGAGCTGTGTATAGGCTTGAGGAAGCTGTCAACTCGGTCACATGACACATGTGAAAGGAATGAGAAGGCAGTAGATGGACATTGTGACACTGCCCTCCAAATGGAACCATGGAAGTGTTGACAATCACAGAGTGGGAGTCTCATGTCTGAACTTTGACACCCAGGTAAGCAAAGTCTAACCTGTCTTCTCACTTACTGAGTACCATCCACAAGGAATGGTAGGCTCAGATGAAGTACTTTTGAAGATAGGTGCTGTCCCTTGTGTGCTGCTGGACCTTGTGTCCAGGATATGTGGAAGACCATTCAGTCTTTTGATACATGGGAGATCAGAGTAATGAGAGGCAGACAGAGGGGACAATTCTGTGTTTGATTTACTGGGCCACCATAACTATATTTTCCATGTAAGGATTTACTCATAGAAATCTAATGTATCACACAGGTAAAGACCAAGCTGTATGAAGCCTCAATAATACAACTGGCTCCAGGCTTCTTTCTTAGTTACTAGGATTTACAGGCAGCCCTTCATACCTTGCTTCTAGGTTCAAAAATTATTTTTATCTTTATATACACAAGGCATAGTATTCTTTCATGCTCTCTCTGTGTAAGTGTCTTTCTCTGTCTCTCTGTCTCATCTCTCTTTCCCTGTCTGTCTGCCTCTCTGTCCTATTTTTCTTATTTCCTACAACAGTCTTTACTAATGATGACATATTTTATGCCAGTTTGTACACTTGCTTCTCTCACAAACCCCAGTGGAATATAAAGTTTGTGTCTACTGGAGAACCACGATTAAAAATAAAATTGATGTCCAACTCTACTAGACTAGAACTTTAACAACTGAGAAGATGTAAAATATTCAACAACTCACAACAAGCCTAGGGCCGAATAAGCATGTATGGAAAGTAAATTTTCAGAGATCCAAGAAATGCATGCCAGGCTGACCATGGGCTGGCTTCTCTTTGCTGGGACTGCCAGCATCAGGAGAAAGGAAACATGGGGATTTAATAAACCTGTATAGTTTAAGAATACTTAGTCTCTACCCTTAATTTACCATTTCCTGTCTGTATGTTCCTAATGGATGTTGTACATAAATGTAGTAGTAACACTCTTTCAAGAGTATAGGAGTTGCCACTGGTGGCACCCAACAGAAGAATTTGACTTTTTATCCCTGGTCGAAGCTCCTTTCCAAAGACCTACAACATCTTTTTTCCTATGAATGCTGCTTTGGTGTGTGTGTGTGCGTGCGTGCGTGCGTGCTTGCGTGCGTGCGTGTGTGTGTGTGTGTGTGTGTGTGTGTCTGTCTGTCTGTCTCTCTTTCTGTCTTTTTGTCTTTGTCTCGGTCTCTCTGTTTCCTCCACATGATTCCTCTCTATAGTTCAGCTTGATTTGTTAATTGCTCATTCCAAGATTGGCCCACCATGCTTTCTGTGAGTGTTTGATTTTGATGACTCAAATTGTACCTAGAGCCATAAGTGTGAACAGCTGATCACATCACTAACACCCTCATGGGTAAAATAAGTTATTTTTGAGGCTCTGATGGAAGTTTTATCAGAATTTATGTAAGTTTTCTTTATGCTTTACTCCCCCATACAAATTGTACTACTCTGTGGACCTTACCCAAGTCTTAACCTAATTGTATTTATTCAGGTACCTGGCCTACTGGGAGGGCAGCATTCCAACCCTAAAATATTAATTATCAGGACCAATAGATGAGGAATTTGAAGAAATTGGACATTTAGCTATAGAAGATGTCCCCTGAGATGGATTAACTGTGTGGAATCATTGCTTTACTGACAATCTTCCTGACCTAAGTTGTCAGCTTCCTTTCTGCCTTGTCATTTTGTGTGTGCTACATAAGGTGAGGAGGAACCATTTCTGGGCTGTGTTTGAAAATTGAGTCTTCACTATTCATGCATGAAGGTGGGAAAATTTTCAATATATCAGTGATATCTCTGGGTTAGAAGATTGAGTGATTGAAAGTCTTCCCTTGTGTCTCAGGCAAAGCTACTGGAAAGGGGAACTTTGCTTGTTGATCTGGAGAAGATCTAGTTAATGGGTAGGTTTATGCTGTTGAATGGGAACCTCTTCTGGATACTCTAATGTATGCTGGAATTTCCATGGTATTCTGTGTGATTTCACTAATGCTATGGAAACAGAAACTGCCCTTATGGCATTTAGTTAGTGCTTAATGGTTTAACCACAGAAAATGTTTCAGGGTGATCAAGCTACTAACAGAGAAAACAGAGAGCATGGAGAGAAGAGAGAGAGAGAGAGAGAGAGAGAGAGAGAGAGAGAGAGAGAGAGAGAGAGAGAGGAAGTAGAAATTGGGATTTCTTTCTTGGTATAAAAGTGCAAAAAAATGATCTGGTGGAAAGCAGAGGGAGTAAGCCCTGGGCTTGTACTGGGGAGCTTCCTGGAGGAGGTGGTCTAGGCTCAGGCCTTCTAGGAGTAGGATATTTGATCTGAAGCCTCTGGATTCCTAAAGAAGAAATCCAGAGACAAGAATACCTGCTGAATGTTTGTTAGAGAGCAGTTTGACTAGTATGAGCTCCTTAATTTCATTCTGAATGAGAAAGAATACCAATGAGAATATTAACTTTCATCTTCAGAGCATTCCTGGATATGTCTTTGGAATTTTTTACAAGAACTGAGAGGGCTACTCCCGTGGACATGTATCAAGGTCTCTGACTCTTTGTCTTGAACATACGTGATTAAGGCTTGTGGTCATGAGCACTATGGACCCCAGGACTTATCTGCATCACATCAGATACGAACTGAAAATGTCCTCCATTTCTTCATGTCTTGGCCAGCTCTTGCTTTTAGAGCCAGGGGGACAACAGAAGTGAGTGAGGCATATGTCTACCAATCATGGTTAGTAGTAGGAAAGTAGCTAATAGATCCCGCCTGAAGACAGCATTCCTCTTCCTTCAGTGTTTCAAAATGTCTGTAGATTTCCCCTTTCATCCAGTTTCATTGGGGGACTCAGCATGGTCTCTCCTGTGCCTAGGCCATTACTTTGCATGTTCCCCTGTGTTAATCAAGAGGATCTGCTGAGAAGGCATCATCCCAAACTTCATCCACCGTCAGTGAGCAAGTACAACAGATTAAGAAGATGGAGAAACTGACTATTGAGCTCCAGAAGATGACCTGTGTTTTGGGTAAACTCTCAGGAATACTGACCCATTGTAACAACAGGATTTGAAAAAAGATAGTCATTATGCCCAGTTCTTTGTTGACTGTCTTGACCCTGCTGTGTTAATAATAGTTTTCTCACAAGAAACAGCATCTCCAATGTCCCCATACATAACTTAATTTTATCATGTGCCACTCAGTGGTAACATGAAGACAGGATAGGAGTGTGATGAGAAGCTATTTCATTTCTCAGAATAGTAGAAGCTGTGGTTTGAATAGCAGTCTTGAGATATGGCAAGTAGTTTGTGAGTTCTTGTCATGCATTTAAATAGACTTATAATTCATTTCCTGTACTCAGAGGAACAAAGAAAGCTGGTCAGGAACAGTAGCACAGTAACTTAGACTTAGGTACGTAAAGTTTTATTATTTATTTATTTATTTTAAAGATATTTATTTTTTTGCTTAGTATGAGAATATTGTAGCTATCAAACACACCAGAAGAGGGCATCAGATGACATTATAGATGGTTGTATGTCACAATGTGTTTACTGAGACCTGCACTCAGGACCTCTGGAAAAACAATCATTGCTCTTAAATGCTGAATCACCTTAACAGCCTAAAGTACTTTTGATAATAATAATAATAATAATAATAATAATAATAATAATAATAATAAAGATTTTTAATATTTAAAGGAATCAAAATTGTGTTATATTGCTTTTAATGGATATCCTTCTGAGGAGATAATTGGGCCTTAGTAACGAATGCCCAGAAATATGATACTCTGCTATGGTTATTATTTTAAATTAATAATAATTGGAGGAGGCAAATGCTATATGAAACTTAATCAACTATTCCCTGTTTAGAGATAGGATATGTCAGAGACGAAAAGGGTTATCTTCGGTTCCTTATTGAATTTTATTTAATTAAATGAATGTATTCAAAAAGAAATATTAAAGAATATAGCCATACCTGAACAGATTTTTGACACAGGTTTTTGTTAGTGTTCTCACTCTGTGTAATTTCAGTATAGGGTCAAGCAATATTGTTAGTATATATGAGTCATTCATCACATTTTATCATCCAATAACATTCAGCATGTTCAAATTAACAACATCCATATTGAAACCTGTACCAATTTTTATTTTATATCCTTTTCTGCCCTATTACTATTTGTTGGCATTTTTCTAGTATTTACCATGGATTTGTAAATAAACCTGCTTATGTAGTCCACTCAGAATCACTTGTAAATATTCTTCAACAACTTTCACTCAATTTGAAATTTCAGGTCT
This sequence comes from Rattus norvegicus, assembly GCF_021556685.1. Taxonomy (NCBI): domain Eukaryota; kingdom Metazoa; phylum Chordata; class Mammalia; order Rodentia; family Muridae; genus Rattus; species Rattus norvegicus. Next base: position 12,147,190 of record NC_141555.1, read on the forward strand.
TTTACACTTTCTGTTTACAATTGCATGATGCACTTCCCTGCATGAGGTCTTCTACAAGCTCTGCTTTCTCTTCCAGAAGTGTTCTTCCTATGCTTCCTATCTGCATCTGACTCTTTCAGCTGCTTGATGGGTCTTTCAGAAGGCAGTCATGATAGGTCCGTATTGTGAACATGACAAAGCATGAGTAATATTGTCAGGTCTTGGGAGCCTCTACTTAATCTGGATCCCAGATGTGGCAGGTCACTGGAATTCCTTTTATTCAGGCTTTTTTTGGTTTTATCCCTGAAGTTCTTTCCGACAGCAACAAATACGGGTCAGAGTTTTGATTTGTGGTTGGCAACCATATCCCTCACTTTATGCTCTCTGTTCCTCATGGAGGTAGACTCTACAAGTTCACTCTACCCACTCCCGGACATTTCTCGAAGTCCTGATAGTAGCTTACCTCTCAGGTCTCTTGAATATTCTAGAGCCACCCCCCACCTCCAAACTTTTACCTCCTGAGGTTGCCTGTTTCCATTCATTCTGCTGGTATTCAGGACTTCTGTCCTACTCCCCACCAATACCTGACCATGTTCCCTTCTTTCCCTTATTGTCTCCTTTCTCACCCAGGTCCCTCACTCTTCCCTCCTGTGGTTCATTTCTTCTCCCTCTCAAGTGGGATTGAGATTCCTCACTTTGCCTGTTCAGCTTGTTAAACTTTTATTTTTCCTTTTATAAAAATTGGATATTTTTGTTTACATTTCAAATATTGTTCACTTTCCCAGTTATCCAGTCATAAGGCTCCTATCGCTTCCCCCACCAGTTCTTCTATATAGGTGTTCCCCCTCACAAACCACTGCCTTTCCCAACACCCCCTGACATTCCCCTACACTGGGGGTTCCAGCTTTGGTAGGCTTAAGAGCTTCTCAACCCATTGATGTCCAACAAGTCCATTCTCTGCTACATAAGCAGTTGGAGCCATAGTTCTTCCATGTACAATCTTTGAGTATTGGTTCAGTACCATAAAGCTATGGATCATTGGCATTGTTGTTCTTATGGGCGTGAAAGCCCATTCAGTCCTGGTAATCCTTTCTCCAAATTTACTGACAAGAGGTTCCTTTGCATTCGACTGGTTTGCCAAAAACCTTTATTTCTGTAGCTGGCATGTTCTACCTGGGTCTCTCAGGAAAGATCTATATCTGTTTCCTGGGAGCATGCACTTCTTAGCGTCATCAATCTTATGTAGTTTTTTGGCACATGTATGTATGTATGTATGTATCTATATATACATATATATATATATATATACATATATACATACATACATATATATGTATGTATATATTTTGTGGATCCTATACCTATGTGGTTAGGTGGAATTTTAGGTTGAATTCAGTGCAACTTGGTCAAAAATGTAGGATCAGCAAAGGCCAATGCCAATCAGACTCCCTCCTGTTATTATGAAACTATTGAAGTTGAGGTTTCTCTGGACATCAAGCCATTCTTCTTCCTGCCCATCCTCCTGAGTCTTGTGTTTGTACAGAAGAATGAATCGTGGTAAAACCTCCAAACCCTTAAGTCTGGCCCTGGGAACACAGGAAGGTAGATATTATAGAACTGATATCTAATGGGAATAGAGATCTGCTTTCTACATATAGTCCATGGTGTCCTTTTCTTTACTGATGTCTCATAAAATTTGGGTATAATAAGGATTTAGGAGTTTACCATTTGAATTAAGTACACAATATTTACACTGTTATATTCATTCTATACCAGGGCACGCTTTTTTGCTAATTCATTGCAAAAATGGAATTGCAAAACAGAATTTTTGAGTATATATTCAGGAATATATATATATATATATATATATATATATATATATATATATATATATATATATATATATTATATTCCTAATAAGGAATATATATATATGTATATACATATATATATATATATATATATATATATATTCCTAATAAGGAAAGTACAATATGAAAATGAAATACAATATACAATCAATTAAAGGTCAGTAGGGATAATACTCGGCTTTTGGAAACAGAGAAAGCCTAGGAAGTTGAAGTGTATGTCACAGGAGTGGACCTGGGAATAGAATTATTATCAAGAATAAACTCTTCCACCCCATGTTCCAAGATCTTTTCAACCCATTGCAAGCCCCTTACTAACTTTCTTCATTCAGAGCATGTAATCAGTAATGAAGCGGAGAGAAGTCTCTAGCTTTAGAGAGATGAAGCATGTAAAGGCTTCTACTGTGTTACAGGTGACTCTCCTGGAAATGGCACCTTCAAATATGGTCAATGTAAGGAATGCTTTTTAGAGGTAAGCTACGGCAATTCTTAGTGACATCTTCATTAGGCCCTCCATGAAAAATCTATTGTATCCTGGAGAACCCTAGCTTCTTCTGTGATGTCTCAAGTGTTGTCTTGACAGCAACTGCCTCTCAGATATTCCTTCAGTACCTCTATGGTTTACTAATTGGCTTCTAATTCAGAGTAAAGAACCATTTGGGAGGGAGAACAAATAGGATGAAGTGATCAGAGATGGGGAGAAGGAAGATGGACATCTGTCTTGGTAGAAAAGAATAGAAGAAATATATGATTTTTGAGAAAAAACCCTGGGAAGATGGCTTTAGTTCTTTTGTTCTCTAGGTTCACTGAGCTCTTGGATAAGTTGCTGAACATCCTAAAGAACTTTTGGCAGATGGTAAAGGTTCTAGATACCGCTTTTTATATTTCGATCTTCCTGGGGATTTTATGGATGATTGCAAATGTTTCCCAGGAAGAGTGCTATAGCCAGATTGATTTTTACATGCTTTAGAAGACATGGAATTTTTTGATATACTTGAGCTAATGGCACAAGGTCTAAATGATTTTTTTCGATGTGGACATTCCCTCAGACCTTTGGAAATATAAAAAAAGGTTTTGCATTTTTGAAGTCTAATTTGCACAATGACAAATCACTTTGAGCATGGAGAACTCTTTCTGGAGCACTAGAGAGGGGTGAAGAAATTCCCTGAAACCCTACGGTAGAGTATGGACATGCCTGTTGGGTAGAAGGAGGAGGTACTTGAGCATCTTGGGGCAAAATAGAATGTCCAGCATGCCCCTGTAAGGATTGGCAACTTTCCACAATTCCTTCGTCATTTTTGGAATACTCCATGTCCCTTTGGAGAGATGGAGAAGGTGTAGTACTCACCTGAGGAGTAGTTGTACCTTTTGGTGTCTCTTTGGCAGCAGGAGATGGCACAAGATCCCTTTTGGCAGAAGGGGAAAGGTTGAAACTGTCTTCCTTAGAGGAGAAATTTCTCAAGACTCCATTAGAAGGATCAAATCTTAACCCTTTGTTTCTAGAAACTGGATGCCTGTGGTTCACTTCAGTAGAGGGAGAATTTCAAGTATTTCTCCCCAGAGTGGACATGTGAAATAAATCTACTTGGGTAGAAGGGGATAGTTGTAAAGCATGCCATTCCGATGCAGCAGATCCTAAGACATCCTTCTCAGGTGAGGAAGGTCTTACTGTACTGTGTATATGTGAAGAAATCTTGACTGTGACGTCAGAATGGGGGTTAGGTATTAGAGCTACCTCTGAAGATGTGACCTCTCCTAGAGCATCATGGACATATGTGAGAGGTCTGAGAGCCTCATGAGCAGATAAGGCTGTTTCTTGGTATCGTTGTGTAATTGTGGAAGTTCCAAGAAAAATTTCTCGTGCTGGAGAAGTGGAAACAGACTTTCATATAGAAGTGTCAGGTTCCCTAGCCTGCTTGATAGGCAAAGCTGGTTCCAAAGCCCTTTCAGAAGATGAGGTAAAATGCAGAGCCTTTGATTTATTGGGCAGACGTTCTGGGTCTGCTAGTGTGTATAAAGAAGGACTGGAACACTTTGTGCATATTTGGAAGAGTTTGTAGCTTTTTCTTTAGTTGGGGAAGATGGCTGATCTTGAGGAGATAAGGAAGTTCGCATAGCCTCCTGTGAAGTTTGCGGAGGTCTTATGCATTCTTTTACACAAATGGAATCCAAGGGATCACTTTCCTCAGATGTCGAGGATGGTAAAGACACTGGTGTTTGCATATCATTTTCCCCTACTCCTGGTTCACATATGGTTGGATCCATAACCTTCTCTACAGATGGAATATGTCCTAAAACATCTTTTGTACATGTGTCACATCCACAAGCCATTTATAAAGGTGTTACCGTGGGTAGAACTACTCTTGTAGATGTTTCTTGTCCCACAGTCTTTTTATGAGATAGAGTACTACTCAGAGAATACTGCTCAGTTTTGGGAAATTCTAGCATCTTTGATGTATATGATGAAAATTTTGAGCTTCTTCTTTCAGGAGAGAATGACCTAGAGTCCCCTGAGGAGGAAGGGGATGTTTTATCTTCTCTGCACTTTGTATAAATACGGAGTCTGCATGGCTCATTGACTGTGTGTTGTGATAAACTTGTCTCTTTTTGCCCTGATGACAAGTCAGGAGGGACCTTTTGGGTGGTAGAGGATATTTGAATATTTTCTGTTGTATAGGGACATAGGAAGCACTGGGCTACATGGTGAGGTTGCAAGATCACATTATTTATGTGCAAAATGCACAAGAGTCCCTTGGGTGGACACAGAATTTTCTGCCACATCTTGCATGGGTGTGGAACTTGCAAGAGCCCCTTCTAAAATTGGCAATGGTCCTTGATCTAATGATGTACATGCAGAAAGTTTGTCTCTGCTTGGGCTGGTGTGTGTGTGTGGGTTATGAGGTTCACTTGGAGAATTGTGACTGCATTTTGTCTCCCTTGGACCATAAGATGATTTAAGCCCATTTTTTAATGCTGGAGGACATGGAAGTTCCTCTTCATTTAATAGTGAAGTTCTGAAATCCCCTTTGTCAACAGAATCAGGTTTCAAACTCACTTTCCCCGAAGCAGATTGCATAAGGCACTTTGGTGGAGATGGAGCACATCTTTGACTGTCTTTCTGAGTGGACATAGGTCTCTGCCCTGCTTTGGCAGCTGTCAAAGATATTAAATACTCGTGTGGAGAGGGGGCAGGACTTAATCCATTTGTGGAATATAAGAAATCACAGAGATTACCTTTAAGTGAAGAACTTTTACAGCCCTATTTGTCTGATGGGGCCTGTTATACCTCCCCTTGACGAGAGCAGTCTTCTCCAACACACTTTGGAGAAGAATTGGAATGACTGGAGACCTGGTGGATAGGGAATTAACATTTGAAACTCCTTTGGAAACTCTGTGGGACAGAGAGCTGATCACCCAGAAGAGTGGGCAATACTGAGACCTCAGGGAAGGAGAGACTGCCACTTCTGCCCACCTGTGCACACATCCCTAGCCCAAGCAGAAACTGCATAGGGCCTTTGGACACATGAATATAGGAGCAGTCAAGCTGCAGGAGCCCTGCAGTCCAAACTGCACCTGGATCTGAACTGATCCAAAAAGCATCCTACACCAAAATCTCGTGAGGTGTGGGGAAGACTTAGACCATCAGAGGGACTGAAACCCCTGAAAACTCTGCTCCCATTCCTGACTCCAGAAAAAAAAAACATGTAGCTCCATATCGGCCTCCTCTGCATAGGGTCCTAGGGTCAGGAGGGGCAGGACATTTCTGGTTGTGGATCTCCTAGAGAGCTGAAAGTCAGCTCGAGTATCAACTTCAGGCCTGAGACCAGAGGTGAATCCAACTTTTTTGCTCGAAGTGACCTGACTGGTGGACTCAGGACACACAAAGGCACAACTGCTCTGAGACCTGGCACTTCCAGTTCCTAGCTGGCTCCTGAACCACGCTGATCCCAGCCCAGAGCTCCCTGCTCCTAGTCACTGTGGGAGAGAGGGTGATCACCCAGCAGTGTGGGCAATATCGAGCCTACAAGGCATAGAGACTGCCACATCTGCCCACCCATATCCTCATCTCTGCCCCCCTCCCCCCCAAAAAAAAGCTTAGTGCCTCTGGACCCAGGAATATAGGAGGAGTAAAACTACAGGAGCACCATGTTACAGACTGTGCCTGGATCTGAACAGAACTTGTCAAACAGCTCCCTGCTCACAAATCCAGTGGGTGGGGAAACTAGACCTTCAGAGGAGAAGACACTCCTGGGAAACCAGAGGAGATTACTCTCTGCCCAGATTCCTGACTAAAGATGAAAACACCTTGTGCCTTCTGTGCCCACTCCCCCCACAGAAGGACCTAGGAGAAGTAAGGGAATTTTTTCTGGCTCCTGCCCAGAGGGAGAAGTGAAAGGCAGTGGACAGGAGCAACTGCACACATGAGAGCAGAATACTCTGTTCCCATGACTGGGGGGAAAAAAAAAGAAAACAGGTCTACAGCAGTCCTGACACATGAGTCTACAGGACGGTCTAGCCACAGTCAGAAAAAGTAAGACAAGGTAACTCCAGAGACAACTGATGGCTTGAGGCAAGCACAGGAACTCAAACAACAGAAATCAAGACTACTTGGGCTCATCAGAGCCCAAATCTCCCACCAAAGCAAACACTGAATAACCAAACACAGCAGAAAAGAAAGATCTAGATTTAAGTTCCCATTTTATCACGACGATGGAGGATGTTAAGAAGGTCATATATAACTCCCTTAAGGAAATCCAGGATAACAGAAAATCCGGATGTAATCATGTAGAATCCCATAAAGAGGGAACACAAACGTACCATAAGAACTATTGGAAAAACAACAAAACAGGAGAAGGAAATGATCCAAACCATCCAGTAGTTAAAAATGGAAATAGAAACAATAAAGAAAGCACAAAGGAAGTTAACCCTGGAGATGGAAAACCTAGGAGAGACCAGGAGTCATAGATGTGAGATTCACCAACTGGATTAAAGAGATAGAAGACATAATTAAAGGAGCAGAAAATTCCATATAAAACATTGACACAACTGTCAAAGATAATGTAAAACAGAAAAACCTCCTAGCCCAAAACATACAGGAAATCAAGGACACAATGAGAAGATCAAACCTAAGGAAAACAGGTATAGAAGAGTGTGAAGACTTCCAATTTCAAGGGACCAGTAATATCTTCGACAAAATTAAGGAAGAAAACTTCCCTAATCTAAAGAGATGCCCATAAACATACAAAAAGCCTTCAGAACTCCAAATAGATTTGACGAGAAAAGGAAATCCTCCCATCACATAATAGTCAAAACACCAAATGCACAAAACAAATAAAAATATTAAAAGCAGTAAGGGAAAGGTTAAATAACATATAAAGGGAAATTTATCAGAATTATCCCAGAATTCTCACCAGAGATTATGAAAGCCAGAAGATCCCGGACAGATGTCATACAGACACTAAGAGAAGACAAATGTCAGCCCAGGTACTGTATCCAGCAAAATTCTCAATTAACATAAACGGAGAAACCAAGATATTCCATGACAAAACTAAATTTACACGATATATTTCTACATATCCAGAATACAAAGGACACTAACTGGCAAGCCACAACATAAGGAGGAAAGTAATATCATAGATAAAGCAAGAAATTAATCTTTTCATAACAAAACAAATAGAATCACACAAACATAAACTAACCTCCAATTATGAAAATAAGAGAAAGTGACCATCACTATTCCTTAATATCTCTCAACTACAATGGATTCAATTCCCCACTAAAAAGACACAGATTGACAAGCTGAATATGTAATGAGGACCCTGCATTTTGCACTATAGGAAACACACTTCAGAAACAAAGACAGACACTACCTCAGAGTAAAAGGCTGGGAAAACTTTTTTCCAAGCAAATAGTCTGAAGAAGCAACCTGGAATGGCCATTGTAATATCATATAAAATCTACTTTCAACCAAAACTCATCAAAAAGCATAAGGAAGAACACTTCATATTCATCAAAGAAAAATTCCACCAAGATGAACTCGATATCATAAATATCTATACTCCAAAGACAAGGGCACCTACATACATAAAAGAAACCTTACTAAAGCTCAACGAACATATTGCACCACAAACAATAATACCAGGAGATTTCAACTCCCTATTCTCATGACTACACAGATCACGGAAACGAATTAAACAGAGACATAGACAGAATAACAGAAGTTATAAAACAATTGTCTTAACAGATATTTTAGAACATTCTATTAAAAAATGATATAACCTCTTTTCACAACTACATGGCACTTTCTCAAATTTTGATCATATAATCAGTCAAAAAGCAGGCCTCCATAAAAAAGACAGAAATAATCCAATGCATCCTATCAGACCAGCATGGGCTAAGGCTGTTCTTCAATAACAATTAGGAAAGAACACCCACATATACATGGAAGTTGAAAAATAGTCTCCTCAATGATAACTTGGTGAAGAAAGAAATGAGGAAAGAAATTAAAGACTTCTTAGAATTTAGTGAAAATGAAAGTACAATATACTGAAGCTTTTGGGACACAACGAAAGCTGTGCTAAGAGGAAAATTCATAGCTCTGTGTGTCTGCGGAAGGACAGGAGAGAGAATACATCACTAGCTTGACAGCACACCTAAATCCTTTAGAACAAAAAGAAGCAAATATGCGCAGGAGTAGTAGAAGTCAGGAAATAATCAAACTCAGAGCTGAAATCAACCAAGAGAAAATCAACAGGGTACATTAACCCATAGACAGACTAATCACAGGGCACACAGAGTGTGTCGAAATTAACATAATCACATATGAAAAGAGGGACATAACAGCAGATTAAGAGCAAATTATAAAAGCCATCAGATCGTCCTATATTCAACAAAACTTGAAAATCTGTAGAAAAAGGACAATTTTCTAGATCAATGCCAGGTACCAAAGCTAAATCGGGAACAGAAAAACTGTTTAAACAACCAATAACTGCTAAAGAAATACAAGCAATCATTAAAAGCCTCCCAACAAAAAACACTCCAGGATCAGATGGGTTTAGTGCAGAAATCTATCAAAATTCATAGAAATTTCATACCAATGCTGTCCAAACTATTCCACAAAATTGAAACAGATGGAGCACAATCGAATTCCTTTTATGAAGCCACAATTACTCTTATACCTAAACCACAAAGAGATCCAACATAGAAAGAGATCTTCAGACCAATTTCCCTTATGAATATCGATGCAAAAATACTGGATAAAAGTCTTGAAAATCGAGTCCAAGAACACATCAAAAAAATCATCCATCACGTTACAGTAGATTTTATCCCAGGCATGGAAGTGTGGTTTTGTATATGAAAACCATCAACTTAATCCATTATATAATCACACTCAAAGATAAAAACAAAATGATCCTTTCATTAGATGCTGATAAAACATTTGTCAAAGTCACCACCCCATCATGATAAAAGTCCTGGAAAGTATAGGAAATTAAGCACCATTCTTAAACATATACAGCAAACCATTAGCTAACATAAAACTAAATGGAGAGAAACATAAAGCAATCCCACTAAAATCAGAGACATGGCAAGGCTGACCACTCTCTCAAAATTTATTCAATATAGTTCAAGACATCTCAGCCAGAGGGAGCAGACAAAAGAAGGAGGTCAAAGGGATATAGATTGGAGAGGAAGAAGTCAAAATAGCACTGTTTGTAGATGATATGATAGTATACTTTGTGATCTCAAAAGTACAAGAAAATTACGAAGCCTGAAAAACAATTTCAGCAAAGTGGCTGGGTATAAAAATAACTCTGCAGAAAAACTAAACAAGCAGAGAAAGAAACTAGGAATATGACACCCTTCACAATAGCCCCAGATTATATAAAATATCTCAGGGTGACTTTATCCAAGCAAGTAAAATATACGTACGAGAAAAACCTCAAATCTCCGAAGAAACTGAAGAAGATTCCAGAAGATGGAAAGATCTCCCATACTCATGGACTGGCAGGATTAATATAGTAAAAATGGCCATTATTCCAAAAGCGATCTACAAATTCATTCCAATCCCCATCAAAATTCCAATCCAATTCTTCATAGAGTTAGACAGAACAATTCATAAATTCATCTGGAATAACAAAAAACTCAGAATAGCTAAACCTATCCTCAACAATAAAAGGACTTCCTTGGGAATCACTATCCCTGAACTCAAGCAGTATTACAGAGCAGCAGTGATTAAAAGTGTATGGCATTGAGACAGAGTCAAATAAAGCAGTGGAATAGAACTGAAGACCCAGAAATGAACCCATATACCCATGGTCACTTAATTTTTGAGAAAGGAGCCAAAACCATCCAATGGAAAAAAAGATAGCATTTTCAGCATATGGTGCTGGTTCAACTGGAGGTCTGCATGTAGAAGAAGGCAAATTGAACCATTCTTTTTTTTTTCTTTTTTCTTTTTCTCGGAGCTGGGGACATAACCCAGGGCCTTCCGCTTGTTAGGCAATCACTCTACCACTGAGCTAAATCCCCAACCCCAAATTGATCCATTCTTACTGCCCTGTAGAAACCTCAAGTGCAACTGGATCAAGGAACTCCACATTAAACCAGATTCAACTAATAGAAAAAAAATATGGGAAGCATCTCGAACACATGTGCAGTGGAGAAAATTTCCTGAAGAAAACATCAACGGCTCATGCTCTAAGATCAGGAATGGACAAATGTGATCTCATAAAACTACAAAGCTTTTTTAGAGCAGTGGACACTTTTATTAGGACAAAATGGCAAACAAGATATTGGAAAAAGATCTTTACCAATCCTACAACAGATAGAGGGCTAAGGTCCAAAATATACAAAGAAATCATGAAGTTAGACTATAGGAAGACAAATAACCCATTGAAAAATGGTGTTCAGAGCAAAACAAATAATTCACAGCTGAAGAATTTAGAATGGCAGAGAAACACTTAAAGAAATGTTGAACATCTTTAGTCATAAGGGAAATGCAAATAAAAACAACCCCGATATTGCACCTCACACCAATCAGAATAGCTAAGATGAAAATTCAGGTGATAAAAGATGCTGGCGAGGATGTGGAGAAAGAGGAACACTCCTCTATTGTTGGTGGGATTGCAGACTGGTACAACCATTCTGGAATTCAGTCTGGAGGGTCCTCAGAAAATTGGACATGGAACTACCTGAGGATCCAGCTATACCTCTCTTGGGCATATACCCAAAAGATGCTCCAACATATAACAAAGACACGTGCTCCACTATGTTCATGCCAGCCTTATTTATAGTAGCTAGAAGCTGGAAAGAACCCAAATGTGTTCAACACAGGAATGGATACAGAAAATGTGGTACATCTACACAGTGGGACATTACTCAACTATCAAAAACAATGAGTTTATGAAATTCATAGGTAAATGGATAGAAGTGGAAAATATCATCATGAGTGAAGTAACCTAATCACAGAAAAACACACATGGTATGCACGCATTGATAAGTGGCTATTAGCCCAAATGCTCAAATTACTCTACATGCACAGAACACATGAAAGGTGCACCAAAATGTGAATGTTTCACTCCTTCTTTAAAAGGGGAACAAGAATACTCTTTGGAGGGAATGAGGAGGTTAAGTTTACAACAGAGGTAGAAGAAACACCCATTCACAGCCTGCAACACAGGTGGCCCATACATATATAGTCACCTAACTAGATAAGATGGATGAAGCAAAGAAATGCAGGCTGACAGAAACCAGATGTAGATCTCTCCTGAGAGACAGAGCCAGAATACAGCAAATACATAGGCAAATGTTTGCAATAAAGCACTGAACTGAGAACGAGACCCTTGTTGAAGGAATCAGGGAAAGGACAGATAGAGATTGAAGGGGCTCGAGACCCCATATGAACAACAATGCCAAGCAACCAGAGCTTCCAGGGACTAAGCCACTACCCAAAGGCTCTACATGGATGGACCCTGAGCTCAAACTTCATAGGTAGCAACGAATAGCCTAGTAAGAGCACCAGTGTAAGGGGAAGACCTTGGTCCTGCCAAGACTAAAGTCCCCATTAATCGGTATCGTTGTGGGGAGGCACTAATGGGTGGAGGAAGGGGAGCTAACACCCATATAGAAGGGGATGGGTAGGGGATACGGGGATCTTGACCCAGAAACTGGGAAAGGGAGTAAAAATTGAAATGTTAAAAAACAAAATAACCACGTTAACAAATATGGAGAAAATAAAGAAAAATTTCAACATGTTTAGTCATAAGGACAATGAAAATCAAAACAACCCTGACATTCCACCTCACACCAGTCTGAATGGCTACAAAAAAAATCTCAGGTGACAGCAGATTCTGGCAAGGTTGTGGAGAAAAAAATAGCACTCCTCCATTGTTGGTGGGATTGCAGCCTGGTAAAAAACCATTCTGGGATTCTGTTCGAGAGTTTCTTTAAGAAACTGGACATTGCACTATCCATGTACCCCAGTATATCACCCCTGAGCACATACCCAAAATATTCTCCAACATACAATAAAGACACATGCTCCACTATGTTGACAGAAGAAGCTGGAAATTTCCCAGATGCCCTTCAAGAGAGGAATGGACACAGAAAATGTGATACATCTACACAATGGAATACTACACAACTATCAAAAAATAGCATCATGTAATTCAGAGAAAATTGGATGGAACTAGAGAATATCAACCTGAGTGACGTGACCTAATCACAGAAAAAACACACATGGTATGCAGTCAATGATAAGTGGATATTAACCCAAATGCTCGATTTACCCAAGATGCACATACCACAGTAATTTCAAGAAGGATTACCAAAATGCAGATGCTTCACTCATTCTTTAATAGGGGAACAAGAATACCCATAGTAGGGCACAGGGTAGCAAAGTTTAGAGAAGAGACTGAAGAAACAGTCATTGAGAGACTGCCCCATATTTGGCCCATACATATACAGCCACCAAACTAGATAAGATGGATGATGTAGCAAAGAAGTGCAGGCCGACGGAAACCGGATGTAGATCTCTAATGAGAGACAAAGCCAGAATATGGCAAATACTTAGGCAAATGCCAGCAGGAAACCCCTGAACTGAGAAAGGGATCCCAGCTGAAGGAATCAGAGAAAGGCTTGAAAGAGATGAAGGGGCTTGAGACCCCATATGAACAACAATGGCAACCAACCATAGCTTCCAGGGACTAAGCCCCTACCCAAAGGCTGTACATGAACTAACCCTATTCTCTAAATTCATAAGTATCACTGAATGTCTAGTATTGGCACCAGTGGAATGGGAAGTCTTTGGTCCTACCAAGACTGAGCCCCCAGTTAATGGGATTGTTGGGAGATAGGCAGTAACATGGGGGTGGATTGGGAGAGGAACACCCCTATAGAAGGGAAGGAGGAGGGGCTAGGAAAATGTTAACGTGGAAACCTGGAAAGGGAATACATTTGAAATGTCAATAAGAAATTACCAATTAATAAAGATTGAAGAAAAAAAAAACACTCCTTCTGGAAGAGGAGAATGTATGATTTTCCGTTCATGATCTGTGGGACGGATTTTGGAAACCTGGCAAATATAGAATAACCCTATAGAACATTGGAAACATTTGGTTATTTCCAGAAAGTCTTGTGTGGGTAGGAACATCTTGAGGAAAAATGGGAGATCCAAGTTCTCCATGTCTAGACAGGGAAGAATGTTGGGAACCTGGAATATGTGGGGAAATTACTTGTCCCAGTTTGTCAGTAGAAGTGTCAACAGAAGGTGTCCCAGGCACAGTGTGATCTTCTTTGAATCTTTCACTGTTCTCTCCAGTAATTTGTTTTGTAAATGTTGCAGGCACTCTGACTACCAACTCATCATAGTCCACATGTTCTTCAAACCTAGTAGACATAACCCGCTTTTTTTTTTTTTTTTATCTTCCCAAGAATGGGCACTAAAGATGAGGCCACTCTTTTCCTGGTAGCAGGATGTGAAGCAGATGTTCTGATATCCCTGGTCAGTAGGTTACTCAGTAATCTCCTATCCTTGGTCAGTGGATTTCTCATCCCCTCAGGAACCCTCAGAGGAAGTGGAACTGTCCATTTCTTGTTCTCCCTCAGTTCCCTTCTGGGGTCTAGGGCCCTCTTATTGACTGAAGCCTTTATATGATCTTTGAGTTTCTGTAGCTTTTCTGTAAAATGAGCATCAGGGTTTTTGAAACTCTTATCTTCATAGGTTTTTGGGCATCTGAAATTGTCCTGAGTCCGTCTAAATGGTCCCGAAAGCGCAAAGTCACTCGGGTCTCTGCTGTTCAAGTGCTTCCCCCATTGGAGTCCGGTGTTATAATCCGGTTCATTCTGAAATCCTGTTACAGTCCTCATACAAATTCTGCCTGCCTCCTCTCAAATGGGAACCTAGGTTGGGTGTGTGTGTAATGAAACTGGGAAAGGGACCATTAAAGGGTTAAAAAGAGCCCTTAAGGCAGAGGGGATGGGAGTGATCACCACATGTGACATGAAGATAGAAGAGGAGCCACTGTGTGGCAAGAAGAACAGTTAGGGCAAGGGGGAAGGAAGGAATCTGAAGAATTCAGAATGAAAACTGAGGAGATGCCCCACGGAAACCTTTTGCTGATTTTTGCTGGCATGATTTTTTTTATTTACAATCTAATTGACAGTTCATTGTTAATGTTTAAAACTGACTAATCAAAAAATTTAAAATTATGGAGGCAAATGGGATGGTTAATTATGAATGTTTGTCTCTAGGGAGTAGAGAAAGAGAGCAGTACAAGGGGACTGATTGTAGGTTCTTGTTAACCTTCTAGTGGTGATGAATATATTTTATTAAAGTTAAAATAGGATTGGAGTAATGGCTCAGTACCTATGGAAACCTGCTGATCTTGGAGAGGAACTTGCTCAGTTCCCAGTACCCCATGACAGCTCACAGCCATCTGCAATTCCAATCCCAATGACTCATTGTCTTCCTCTAGCTTCTGAAGGTACCAGGGGCACACAAGGTACACATATATACACGCCAGCAAACACTCACACACATAAAAGAAGAGTACTTTTAAACAGTAAATTAAAAAAATACTACAGCTTAGTACCTTGGAGTTCTAGTTACCAAAATGGCACAGCCTTGAAATACATTGTAAAGTGCTAATATTGCTTAGTAATTTGTAAATTGTGTTTTCTGGGATCTGTTGGCTGTTGTGTATTTAAGAATCTTGGATAAACTGCATTCGCAGAATACTATGATCAGTAATGCTTCTCAAATCCAAGCCTCTATTTATTTTTCAACATCAAAAATAAAAGGCAACTGTTATGTGTGGGATGAAGAAATTACAGTCTGCAAATTGTGTCCGACACTGACATCTGGGAGAGAGAAGTGATTCCAGTTGAAACTTCATCATCTCAATCTTTCAACTAGTACTACTCTGACTACCATGCATTGACAGCGACTCTTTATATTTCTGAGTCAATACGTGTGATCAACAGGCAGTTCTCTTTTTTATAACTTCTTTCATTTTCTCTTATTTTTAACTAGTTTTTTCCTTCTTTAATCGAATATTTCTATATTTTTCACTAAAATGTTATTTCCTTTTCCAGTTTTTTGTCCATAAGATCTATAGGCTGTACCATCCAAATCCTCTAAAACCACCCTTACAGCCCCTTGACATTACCATAAACTGGGAGTTAAACCTAGGAATGAAACCAAATGGCTTCTTCTTCCTTTGGAGCCCAACAAGGCCATCCTCTCCTACATACACAGTTATAGAACTAGGTCTGTCCATATAAATTCTTTGATTATTGGTTTAACCTGAAATTTATGGTTTGTTGGCATTTTTGTTCTTATTGTTGAATGCCCCTTCAGCTCTTAAAATCCTTTCTCAAAATCTAACAACAAGAGGTCCTTACAAACTTCACTGGTTTGACACTAGGTTTCACTTGTGTATTGGACGTGCTCTAGCTGTGTCTCTCAGGAAACATCTATATCCTGTTCCTGAGAGCATGCCTTTCTAAGTTTCAACAGTCTTATTTAGTTTGGGGGCTGGTTTTATATATATATATATATATATATATATATATATATATATATATATATATGTATGTATATATATATATATTAGATGATACATACATAAATAAATAATACATAAAAATATATATATATATATATATATATATATATATATACATATATTTTGGTGGCTCCTAAACCCATGAGATTTGGTATAATATTAACATTGATTCTTTGTAACAAGCTCATTTATTTAGAATCCACAAATGACAATGCCAAATAGACTTCCTCCTGTCCTTATGAAACTAGTAATGTTAAGGTGTCCCTGGACTTGAAGCCATTCCTCTCCCTGCCCATCCAAATGAATCTCATGTTTTGTCTGAAGAAAGAACCATGATAAAATATCCAAAACACTCAAGTCTGGCACTGGGAAAACAGCATGGTAGTTATTAGAGAAATGGCATCTAATGGGAATATAGACCCGCATTCTATAGTCCATGTTGTCCTTTGCTTAACTGATGTCTTGTAATTTTTTGATAAAATCAGGATTTGGGAGTATATCATTTGAAGTAGTTACAAAGTATTTATACTGTTATATTCATTCTATAGCTGTGCCACCTTTGTTTCCAAAATCATTGCAAAAAAATTTAAAAGGAAAACCGATTTTTTGAGTACACATGCAGGTACATATATAATGTCCCCTATCAATGAATGTACAATCAGAAAATGTAGCACAGTATTCACTCCATTAAAGGTCTGTAGGGAAAATACTGGCACCTGGGAAACAGAGAAAAACTAGGAAATTGAACTGTAGGTCACAGGAATGGAATTGGGAATAAAATTATTGTCCAGAAGAATCTCCTCCACTCCATGTTCCTAGATCTTTTTTAACCATACCAGGCCCCTATCTTTTTCCATTCAGAGCATGTAACCAATAATGAAGCAAAGAGACTTTCTAGATTTACAGAGATGTAGTATGTAAAAGCTTGTACTCTATGACAGGAGACTCTCTTGTAAAGTGCACCCTCAAATCAAGTCAATGTAAATAAAACAGTTCAGTAGGTAGGCCATTGTAATTCTCAGTGATATCATCATTAGGCCCTCCCTGAAAAATCTCTTGTATCCTGCAGAGACCTAGCTTCTTTTGTGATGTCACGAGTGTTGTCCTGACTGCAATTGAATCACAGATATAGCTTCAGTACCTCTAGGATTTACTAATTGGCTCCTAATTCAGAGTAAATTGCCATTTGGGAGGGAGCACAAAGAGGATGAAGATATCAGAGATTGGGAGAAAGAAGCTGGCCTTCTGTCTTTGTATAAAAAAAGGAAGAATATATGTGGTCTATGGGAAAGCTCAGTGAGTCCTGCATAGGGGTTGAGTGGATTCGCTGAAGAGATGACCTTGATCTGAGCCTTCCATATATGGGTATCAGGAGTTGGGAGCTTCTCAGAAGCATCTGGACTTCCCTGCTGGTTATGGTTCCTGGACATCAGAGAGTTTATATCATTAATATCTTACAAAATCCAAGAGTTAGGAAGGGCATAGTTGTTTACCTGAGAGCTCATGACACTTATTCTTTTTGGCACAGAAGAATAAGTTTCTAAGGAAGAAGGGAAAGACAGGGATTGTGTTCTCAGCTCAGAGTAAACTCCTCAATGATTTGGATTCATTCAGTGCAGTTTGTGTCTGACCCTGTTATCTGGGATAGAGAAGTAATCTTAGTAGACACTTCATCGTCTCCGTCTTTTCACTAGTATTACTCTGACTACCATTCCTTTTCAGTGACTTTTTAGATTTCTGAGTCAATAGGTGTGATTAGTTGGTTGTGCTCTTTTGTTTAATTTCTTTCATTTTTTTATTTTTAACCATATTTTATTCCTTATTATTAATTGGATATTTCTATATTTATATTCAAATGTTATTTAGTATCCCAATTTGCTGCCCATATGATCCCTAACCATGTTCCTGCTCTTGTTCTTTTATGCCCCTTACTTGCCCTTTAAGTTCCATTGAACTGTGAGTCTAACCCAGGGAGAACAAATGGGTTTTCCTTCCATTGATGCTTAAGAAGGACATCCTCTGCCACATATGCAATTCTTATGAACCTACTGCAAATATTGAATTGGAAAACAATTTTTGAGTACACATTCAGGAATATATATAATGTTCCCTCTCAAGTAATGTAGAAAATATTTAATAAAATATTTCATCATTTGAAGGTCTGTAGGGAAAATACTTGCCTTTGAGAAACAGACAAAACCAAGAAAATTGAAGTGTATGTCCCAGGAATGGATCTGGGAATAAAATTATTATCCAGAAGAATCTCCTCCACTCCATGTTTCTAGACCTTTTCTACACATTACAATACCCTAACTAACTTTCTCCATTCAGAGCATGTAACCACTAATGAAACAAAGAGAAGTATCTAGCTTTAGAGAGATGGAGTACGTAAAGGTTTCCACTGTTTCACAGGTGACTCTCCTGGAAAAGGTACTCCTGAATCTGTTCAATGTAACAAAAGCTGTTTAGCAGCTCTCAGTGACATCATCTATAGGCCCTGCCTCATAAATGTCTTGTATCCTGGATGGCCCTAGCTTCATCTGTGATGTCACAAGTGTTGTCCTGACTGCAACTGCCTTTCAGTTATTCCTTCAGTACCTCTAGGGTTTACTAATTGGCCTCTAATTCAGAGTAAACAGCCATTTGGGAGGGAGAGGAAAGAGGGTAAAGAGAAGAGTGATGTGAACAAAGAAGTTGGCCTTCTGTATTTGTATAAAAAAGGAAGAATTACTTGGTCCATTGGAAAGCTCAGTGAACCCCATTTATGGGTTGAGTGGGTTTGCTGAAGAGATATCCTTTATCTGAGCCTTCAACATATGGGAATCAGGAGCTGAGAGCTTCCAGAAGCATCTGGACTTTCCTGCTTGTTATGGTTCCTTGAAGTCAGAGAGTTTATATCATTTATTTCTTTATTCCAAAAGCCAGGTGTTGGAAAGGGCCCAGTTGTATCCTGAGAGCTCGTGGCTTTTATAATTTTTTCCCAGAAGAGAAAGGTCCTAAGGAAGAAGGGAAAGACAAGTATTGCGTCCTCAGCTCAGAGTACACTCCTCCTTGGATTGGAATCCTATAGTGCAGTTTGGGTCTGACAGTGATATCTGGAAGAGAGAAGTGCTTATATTTCAGACTTCATCATCTCAGTCTTTCCACTAGTATTATTCTAACAACCATTTTCTGACAGTTACCCTTTAGATTTGTGAATCAATAGGTGTGATTAGCTGGCAGTTAACTTTTCTTTTTTTCTCTCTTTTTTATTTTTTAGCAATATTTATTGCTTTTTCTAATTTGATATTTTTATATTTACATTTCAAATATTATTTCCCAGGTTCCTGTCCATGAGATTCCTAAACAGTCCCACTAACCTTCTATAACCCCCATTACTGCACCTTGACACTCCCTTGAACTGGGAGGCAAACCTAAGGAGGAGCAAGGGCTTCTCCTTTGCGGCCCAACAAGGCCATCCTCTGCTACCTATGCAGTTGGAGCCATAGGTCTCTCCATACACAGTCTTTGAATATTGGTTTAGTACCAGAAATCTCTGCTTAGTTGAATTGTTGTTCTTATGGGGTTGAAAGTCCATTCAGCTCTTATAATCTTTTCTAAACATCTACAAACATGAGGTCCATTTTCAGTTCTCTGGTTTGCCACTAGCATACACTTCTGTATTTGACATGCACTAGCTATGTCTCTCAGGAAAGATCTATGTCCAGTACCTGGCAGCATTCTCTTCTTAGCTTCAACAATCCTTGTATCCTGGAGAGCACTAGCTTCTTCTGTGATGTCACAAGTATCATCTTGAGAGCAACTGCCTGTCAGATATTCCTTCCTTATATATATGGTTTACTAATTGGCCTATAATTCAGAGTAAGGAGCCATTTGGGAGGGAGAACAAATAGGATGAAGAGGTCAGAGATGGGGAGAAGGAAGCTGGCCTTCTGTCTCGGTATAAAAGAAAAGAAGAAATATGTGGTTCTTGGGAAAATACCCTGGGAAGATGGCTTTAGTTCTTTTGTTCTCTAGGTGCACGAAGCTGTTGGAGAAATTGATGAACAGCCTAAAGACCTTTGGGCAGATGGTTAAGTTTCTAGATACCCCTTTTTAGATTTCGATGGTCCTGGGGATTATATGACTGATGGTAAATGTTTCCCAGGATGAGTTTGAGAGCCAGATTGATTTTCAGATGTTTTAAAAGACATGGAACTTTTCCAGATATGCAATATCTTTCTACATATCCAGTAATACAAAGGACACTAACTGGCAAACCCCAATACAAGGAGGCAAGTAAAATCATAGATAAAGCAAGAACTTAATCTTTTCACAACAAAACAAACAAAAGCACACAAACATAAACTAACCTTCAATTATGAAAATAAGAGAAAGTGACCATCTCTAATCCTTAATATCTCTCAAATTCAATGGACTCAATTCCCCACTAAAAAGACCCAGATTGACAAACTGGATATGTAATGATGACCCAGCATGTTACACTTACAGGAAACACACTTCAGAGACAAAGACAGACACTACCTCAGAGTAAAAGGATGGAAAAATACTTTCCAAGCAAATTCTCTGAAGAAGCAAGCTGGAGTAGCCATTCTAATATCATATGAAATCGACTTTCAACAAAAAGTCATCAATAAGCATAAGGAAGGACACTTCATATTCATCAAAGCAAAAATCCACAAAGATGAACTCGAAAACATAAATATCTATGCTCCAAATACAAGGGCACCTACATACATAAAAGAAACCTTACTAAAGCTCAAAGAACATATGACACCACAAATAATAATAAGCAGGGGATTTTAATTCCCTACTCTCATCATGAGAGAGATCATGGAGACAGACATTAAACAGAGATATAGACAGAATAACAGAAGGTATAAACCAAATGGACTTAACAAATATTGTAGAAAATTCTATCATAAAACAAAAGGATATAGCTTCTTCTCACCACTTCACGGCACTTTCTCCAAATTTTACCATATACTCAGACAAAAAGCAGGCCTCAAAGGATACAGAAAGATAGAAATAATCCAATGCATGCTATCAGACTACCATGGGCTAAGGTTGTTCTTCAATAACAATGAGGAAAGAACACCCACATATACATGGAAGTTGAACAATGCTCTACTCAATGATAACTTGGTCAATGAAGAAATGAAGAAAGAAATTAAAGACTTCTTAGAATTTACTGAAAATGAAGGTACAATATACCCAAAATTTTGGAACACAATAAAAGCTGTACTAAAAGGAAAACTCATATCTCTGAGTGCCTCCAGAAAGAAACTGGAGAAAGCATACAAAAGCAGCTTGACAGCACACCTAAAACCTCTAGAACAAAAAGAAGCAAATACATGCAGGAGTAGTAGAAGGCAGGAAATAATCAAACTCAGAGCTGAAATCAACCATGTAGAAAAAGGGGGACCATACAAAGAATGAACAGTACCAAAACCTGGTTCCTTGAGAAAATGAACAGATTACCTTAACCCATAGCCAGACTAACCAGAGGGCACACAGAGTGTGTTCAAATTTACAAAATCAGAAATGAAAAGGTAGACAAAACAGCAGAATTAGAACAAATTGAAAAAGTCACCAGATCATCCTACAAAAGCCTATATTCAACAAAACTTGAAAATCTGGAGAAAAAGTACAATTTTCTTGATGAAGGCCAGGTACCAAAGCTAAACCAGGAAGAGAAAAACCGTTTAAACAACCAGTAACTTCTAAAGAAGTAGAACCAATCAATAAAAGCCTCCCAACCAAAAAGAGTCCAGGATCAGATGGTTTTAGTGCAGAAATCTATCCAAAATTCATAGAAAATTTCATACCAATACTCGGCAAACTATTCCACAAAAATGAAACAGAGCACTACCTTATTTCTTTTATGAAGCAACAAGAACTTTTATACCTAAACCACACAAAGACCCAGCAAAGAAAGAGAACTTCAAAACCATTTCCCTTATGAATACCGATGCAAAAATACTCGATAAGAGTCTTACAAACCGAGTCCAAGAACTCGTCAAAACAATCATCCGTCATGATCAAGTAGGTTTTATCCCAGACATGCAGGGATGGTTTTGTATATGGAAACCATCAACTTAATCCATTATATAATGACACTCAAAGATAAAAACCCAATGATCCTTTCATTAGATGCTGACAAGGCATTAGACAAAATTCAACATCCCTTCATGATAAAAGTGTTGGAAAGTACAGGAATTTAAGGCCCATTCCTAAACATATACAGCAAATCCATAGCTAACATTAAACTAAGTGGAGAGAAACTTAAAGCAATCACACTGAAATCAGGGACTAGACAAGGCTGCCCACTCTCTCACAACTTATTAAATATAGTTCTAGACAACTTTTTTCACTTTTTTTTTGTTTATTAACTTGAGTATTTCTTATATACATTTCGAGTGTTATTCCCTCTCACTGCAAACACCCCCTCCCCCTCCCCTTCCTTATGGGTGTTCCCCTCCCCATCCTCCCCCCATTGTTGCCCTCCCCCCAACAAACTACTTCACTGGGAGTCCAGTCTTAGCAGGACACAGGGCTTCCCCTTCCACTGGTGCTCTTACTAGGATATTCATTGCTACCTATGAGGACAGAGTCCAGTGTCAGTCCATGTATAGTCTTTAGGTAGTAGCTTAGTCCCGAAACTCTGGTTGCTTGGCACAGTTGTACATATGGGGTCTCCAGCCACTTCAAGCTCTTCTAGTTCTTTCTCTGATTCCTTCAACGGGGGTCCTATTCTCAGTTCAGCGCTTTGGTGGTGGCATTCGCCTCTGTGTTTGCTGTATTCTGGCTGTGTCTCTCAGGAGCTATCTACATCTGGCACCTGTTGGCCTGCACTTCTTTGCTTCATCCATCTTGTCTAATTGGATGGCTGTATATGTATGGGCCACATGTGGGGCAGGCTCTGAATGGGTGTTCCTTCTGTCTCTGTTTTAATCTTTGCCTCTCTATTCCCTGCCAAAGGTATTCTTGTTTCCCTTTTAAAGAAGGAGTGAAGCATTCACATTTTGATCATCCATCTTGAGTTTCTTTTGTTCTAGGCATCTAGGGTAATTCAAGCATTTGGGCCAATAGACACTTATCAGTGAGTGCATACCAGGTGTGTTTTTCTGTGATTGGGTTACCTCACTCAGGATGATATTTTCCAGTTCCACCCATTTGCCTACCAATTTAATAAAGTCATTGTTTTGATAGCTGAGTAATATTCCATTGTGTAGATGTACCATATTTTCTGCATTGATTCCGCTTTTGAAGAGCATCTGGGTTCTTTGCAGCTTCTGACTATTATAAATAAGGCTGCGATGAACATAGTGGAGCACGTGTCTTTTTTTTTTTTTATGTTGAAGCATCTTTTGGGTATATGCTCAAGAGAGGTATAGCTGGATCCTCAGGCAGTTCAATGTCCAATTTTCTGAGCAATCTCCAGACAGATTTCCAGAATGTTTGTACCTGACTGCAATCCCACCAAGAATGGAGGAGTGTTCCTCTGTCTCTACATCCTTGCCAGCATCTGTTGTCACTTGAGTTTTTGTTCTTAGTCATTCTCACTGGTGTGAGGTGAAATCTCAGGGTTGTTTTGATTTGCATTTCCCTTATGACTAAAGATGTTGAACACTTCTTTAGGTGTTTCTCAGCCATTCGGCATTCCTGAGCTGTTAATTCTTTCTTTAGCTCTGAACTCAATTTTTAATAGGGTTATTTGTCTCCCTGTGGTCTAACTTCTTGAATTTTTTGTATATTTTGGAGATAAGGCCTCTATCTGTTGTAGGATTGGTAAAGATCTTTTCCCAATCTGTTGGTTGCCGTTTTGTTCTAAACAAAGTGTCCTTTTCCTTACAGAAGCTTTGCAGTTTTATGAGATCCCCTTTTTCGATTCTTGATCTTGGAGCATAAGCCATTGGTGCTTTGTTCAGGAATTTTTTTCCAGTGCCCATGTGTTCCAGATGCTTCCCTAGATTTTTTTTCTATTAGTTTGAATGTATCTGGTTTGATGTGGAGGTCCTTGATCCACTTGGACTTAAGCATTGTACAGGTTGATAAGCATGGATTGATCAGCATTCTTCTGCATGTTGACCTCCAGTTGAACCAGCATCATTTCTTGAAAATACTATCTTTTTTCCAGTTGATGGTTTTGGCTCCTTTGTCAAAAAACAAGTGCCCATAGTTGTATGGTTTCATTTCTGGGTCTTCAATTCTGTTCCATTGTTCTGTCTGTCTCTGTACCAATACCATGCAGTTTTTATCTCTATTGGTCTGTAATACTGCTTAAGTTCAGGGATAGTGATTCCCCCTGAAGTCCATTTATTGTGGAGGATAGTTTTAGCTTTCCTGGGTTTTTTGTTATTCCAGGTGAATTTCCTATTGTTCTGTCTAACTCTCTGAAGAATTGGATTGGAATTTTGATGGGGATTGCATTGAATCTGTAGATCGCTTTTGGTAAAATCGCCATTTTTCTATACTAATACTGGCAGTCCAAGAACATGGAAGATCTTTCCATCTTCTGAGGTCTTCTTGAATTTCTTTCTTCAGAGTCTTCAAGTTCTTACTGAACAAATCTTTTACTTACTTGGTTAAAGTAACACCGAGGTACTTTATAATATTTGGGTCTATTATGAAGGGTGTCATTTCCCTAATTTCTTTCTCGGCTTGTTTCTCTTTTGTGTAGAGGAAGGCTACTGATTTATTTGAGTTAATTTTTATACCTAGCCACTTTGCTGAAGTTGTTTATCAGCTTTAGTAGTTCTCTGGTGGAACTTTTGGGATCACTTAAATATACTATCATATCATCTGCAAACAGTGATACTTTGACTTCTGCTTTTCTGATCTATATCCCCTTGATCTCCTTTTGTTGTCTGATTGCTCTGGCTAGAACTTCAAGAACTATATTGAGTAAGTAGGGAGAGAGTGGGCAGCCTTGTCTAGTCCCTGATTTTAGTGGGATTGCTTCAAGTTTCTCTCCATTTAGTTTTATGTTAGCAACTGGTTTGCTGCTTATGGCTTTCAGACACTGAAGGAGGTCAAAGGGATTATATTGGAAAGGAAGAATCAAAAATAGCCCTGTTTGTAGATGATATGAAAGTATACTTAGAGACCTCAAAAGTACCACCAAAGAATTACAAAGCATTATAAACAATTTCAGCAAAGTGGCTGCGAATAAATATGACACTGCACAAAAGCTAAACAAGTGGAGAAAGAAACTAGGGATATGACACCCTTCATAATAGCCCCAAATAATAAAAAAAATATGTCGGGATGACTTTATTGAAACAAGTAAAAGATATGAGCATATGAGCAGAACTTCAAGTATTCGAAGAAACTGAAATAGATTTCAGAATATGCAAAGATCTCCCATGCTCATGGACTGGCAGGATTAATACAGTAAAAATGGCCATTATACCAAAAGCAACCTACAGATTCATCCCTATCCCCATCAAAGTTCCAATCCAATTCTTCATAGAGTTAGACAGAACAATTCATAAATTCATTTGGAATAACAAAAAACACAGAATAGTTAAAAGTGTCCTAAACAATATAAGGACTTCTTTGGGAATCACTATCTCTGAACTCAAGCAATATTACAGAGCAACGGTGATAAAAATTGTATGATATTGAGAGAGAGCAAGCCTAATAGACCAGTGGAATCGAATGGAATACCCAGAAATGAACGCACAAACTCATGGTCACTTAATTTTTGAGAAAGGAGCCAAAACCATCCAATGGAAAAAAAGATAGCATTTTCAGCATGTGGTGCTGGTTCAACAGGATGTCAGCATGAAGAAGAAGGCAAGTTGAGCCATTCTTACTGCCCTGTAGAAACCTTTAGTCCAACTGGATCAAGTACCTCCACATCAAACCAAATAAACTCAAACTAACAGAAGAAAAAGTGGGGAAGAATGTTGAACACATGGACCGTGGAGAAAATTTCCTTAACAAAACAAGAATGGCTCATGCTCTAAGATCAAGAATTGACAAATGTGATCTCATAAAACTACAAAGCCTCTGTAAGGCAGAGGACACTGTTGTTAGGATATAATGGAAACCAAAAGATTGGAAAAAAAATCTTTACCAATCCTACAACAGATAGAAGGTTAATATCCAAAATATACAAAGAAATCATGAAGTTAGACTAAAGGGAGACAAGTAAACCTATTGAAAAATGGGGTTTAGAGCAAAACAAAGAATTCACAGATGAAGAATTTAGAATCGCAGAGAAACACTTAAAGAAATGTTCATCATCTTTAGTCATAAGGGAAATGCAAATCAAAACAACACTGAGATTTCACCTCACACCAGTCAGAATGGCTAAGATGAAATCTCAGGTGATAAAAGATGCTGACAAGGAAGTGGAGAAAGAGGAACACCTCTCCATTGTTGGTGGGATTGCAAACTGGTAAAACCATTCTGGAAATCAGTCTGCAGGTTCCTCAGAAAATTGGACATTGAACTGCCTGAGGAACCTGCTATACCTCTCTTGGGCATATACCCACCAGATGCCCCAACATAAAAAAGACATGTGCTTCACTATGTTTATAGCAGCCTTATATATAATAGCCATTATCTGAAAAAGAACCCAGATGCTCTTCAGCAGAGTCATGGATACAGGATATATGGTACATCTACACAATGGAGTGTCATTAAGAGATACCAAGTTAATAACAATGGAGAAAAGAAAACTTTACTGGCTCTTTATCTGACATATGGATCATAAATATATATGTCTTCTACAGTTATGAAGTTAGAAGGAATTTTAATTAATTTTAATTTTAATTTTAATATGGATTCATTGCAACTAGGTCAAGAATGTAGATTCCAAAATGTCATTGGCAAATAGATTTCCTCCTCTTCTTATGAAACTATTGAAGTTGAGGTTTCCCTGGTCCAGAAGCCATTCTTATCACTTCCCATCCTTCTCTATCTTATGTTTGGCCTCAAGAAAGTTTCATGGTTCTCTGCTCCCAGACCCGGTGAGAGAGAGACCCAACCGCCTGGTCAGGTGGGCACTCCTGAGGCTGCAGAGCGGAAGAAACCACCAACACTGCTCACCCCTGCCCACATCCCTGGCCCAAGAGGAAATTGTATAAGGCCTCTGGGCTCCCGTGGGGGAGGACCCAGGAGCGGCAGGACCCCTGCGCCTGAGACACCGCCGGAACCTGAAAGAAACAGACCGGATAAACAGTTCTCTGCACCCAAATCCCGTGGGAGGGAGAGCTAAACCTTCAGAGAGGCAGACAAGCCTGGGAAACCAGAAGAGACTGCTCCCTGCACACACATCTCGGACGCCAGAGGAAAAAGCCAAAAACCATCTGGAACCCTGGTGCACTGAAGCTCCCGGAAGGGGCGGCACAGGTCTTCCTGGTTGCTGCCACTGCAGAGAGCCCCTGGGCAGCACCCCACGAGCGAACTTGAGCCTCGGGATCACAGGTAAGACCAAAATTTCTGCTGCAAGAAAGCTGCCTGGTGAGCTTGGGACACACGGAAGGAGAATTTCTCTAGGACCGGGCACGTTCTGTGTTTACCGGAAGTCCCACACCCTCGGATCCTGGCCCGCAGCAGCTCTCTGCTCCCAGACCCGGTGAGATAGAGACCCAACCGCCTGGTCAGGTGGGCACTCCTGAGGCTGCAGAGCGGAAGAGACCACCAACACTGCTCACCCCTGCCCACATCCCTGGCCCAAGAGGAAACTGTATAAGGCCTCTGGGCTCCCGTGGGGGAGGGCCCAGTAGCGGCAGGACCCCTGCACCTGAGACACCGCCGGAACCTGAAAGAAACAGACCGGATAAACAGTTCTCTGCACCCAAATCCCGTGGGAGGGAGAGCTAAACCTTCAGAGAGGCAGACAAGCCTGGGAAACCAGAAGAGACTGCTCCCTGCACACACGTCTCGGACGCCAGAGGAAAAAGCCAAAGACCATCTGGAACCCTGGTGCACTGAAGTTCCAGGAAGGGGCGGCACAGGTGTTCCTGGTTGCTGCCGCTGCAGAGAGCCCCTGGGCAGCACCCCACGAGCGAACTTGAGCCTCGGGACCACAGGTAAGACCAAATTTTCTGCTGCAAGAAAGCTGCCTGGTGAACTCAAGACACAGGCCCACAGGAACAGCTGAAGACCTGTAGAGAGGAAAAACTACACGCCCAAAAGCAGAACACTCTGTCCCCGTAACTGACTGAAAGAGAGGAAAACAGGTCTACAGCACTCCTGACACACAGGCTTATAGGACAGTCTAGCCACTGTCAGAAATAGCAGAACAAAGTAACACTAGAGATAATCTGATGGCGAGAGGCAAGCGCAGGAACCCAAGCAACAGAAACCAAGACTACATGCCATCATCGGAGCCCAATTCTCCCACCAAAACAAACATGGAATATCCAAACACACTAGAAAAGCAAGATCTAGTTTCAAAATCATATTTGATCATGATGCTGGAGGACTTCAAGAAAGACATGAACACACTTAGGGAAACACAGGAAAACATTAATAAACAAGTAGAAGCCTACAGAGAGGAATCGCAAAAATCCCTGAAAGAATTCCAAGAAAACACAATCAAACAGTTGAAGGAATTAAAAATGGAAATAGAAGCAATCAAGAAAGAACACATGGAAACAACCCTGGATATAGAAAACCAAAAGAAGAGACAAGGAGCTGTAGATACAAGCTTCACCAACAGAATACAAGATATGGAAGAGAGAATCTCAGGAGCAGAAGATTCCATAGAAATCATTGACTCAACTGTCAAAGATAATGTAAAGCGGAAAAAGCTACTGGTCCAAAACATACAGGAAATCCAGGACGCAATGAGAAGATCAAACCTAAGGATAATAGATATAGAAGAGAGTGAAGACTCCCAGCTCAAAGGACCAGTAAATATCTTCAACAAAATCATAGAAGAAAACTTCCCTAACCTAAAAATAGAGATACCCATAGACATACAAGAAGCCTACAGAACTCCAAATAGATTGGACCAGAAAAGAAACACCTCCCGCCACATAATTGTCAAAACAGCAAACGCACAAAATAAAGAAAGAATATTAAAAGCAGTAAGGGAAAAAGGTCAAGTAACATATAAAGGGAGACCAATCAGAATCACACCAGACTTCTCGCCAGAAACTATGAAGGCCAGAAGATCCTGGACTGATGTCATACAGACCCTAAGAGAACACAAATGCCAGCCCAGGTTACTGTATTCAGCAAAACTCTCAATTAACATTGATGGAGAAACCAAGATATTCCATGACAAAACCAAATTTACACAATATCTTTCTACAAATCCAGCACTACAAAGGATAATAAATGGTAAAGCCCAACATAAGGAGGCAAGCTATACCCTAGAAGAAGCAAGAAACTAATCGTCTTGGCAACAAAACAAAGAGAATGAAAGCACACAAACATAACCTCACATCCAAATATGAATATAAAGGGAAACAATAATCACTATTCCTTAATATCTCTCAATATCAATGGCCTCAACTCCCCAATAAAAAGACATAGATTAACAAACTGGATACGCAACGAGGACCCTGCATTCTGCTGCCTACAGGAAACACACCTCAGAGACAAAGACAGACACTACCTCAGAGTGAAAGGCTGGAAAACAACTTTCCAAGCAAATGGTCAGAAGAAGCAAGCTGGAGTAGCCATTCTAATATCAAATAAAATCAATTTCCAACTAAAAGTCATCAAAAAAATAAGGAAGGACACTTCATATTCATCAAAGGAAAAATCCACCAAGATGAACTCTCAATCCTAAATATCTATGCCCCAAATACAAGGGCACCTACATACGTAAAAGAAACCTTACTAAAGCTCAAAACACACATTGCACCTCACACAATAATAGTGGGAGATTTCAACACCCCACTCTCATCAATGGACAGATCATGGAAACAGAAATTAAACAGTGATGTCGACAGACTAAGAGAAGTCATGAGCCAAATGGACTTAACGGATATTTATAGAACATTCTATCCTAAAGCAAAAGGATATACCTTCTTTTCAGCTCCTCATGGTACTTTCTCCAAAATTGACCATATAATTGGTCAAAAAACGGGCCTCAACAGGTACAGAAAGATAGAAATAATCCCGTGCGTGCTATCGGACCACCACGGCCTAAAACTGGTCTTCAATAACAATAAGGGAAGAATGCCCACATATACGTGGAAATTGAACAATGCTCTACTCAATGATAACCTGGTCAAGGAAGAAATAAAGAAAGAAATTAAAAAGTTTTTAGAATTTATTGAAAATGAAGATACAACATACTCAAACTTATGGGACACAATGAAAGCTGTGCTAAGAGGAAAACTCATAGCGCTGAGTGCCTGCAGAAAGAAACAGGAAAGAGCATATGTCAGCAGCTTGACAGCACACCTAAAAGCTCTAGAACAAAAAGAAGCAAATACACCCAGGAGGAGTAGAAGGCAGGAAATAATCAAACTCAGAGCTGAAATCAACCAAGTAGAAACAAAAAGGACCATAGAAAGAATCAACAGAACCAAAAGTTGGTTCTTTGAGAAAATCAACAAGATAGATAAACCCTTAGCCAGACTAACGAGAGGACACAGAGAGTGCGTCCAAATTAACAAAATCAGAAATGAAAAGGGAGACATAACTACAGATTTAGAGGAAATTCAAAAAATCATCAGATCTTACTATAAAAACCTATATTCAACAAAATTTGAAAATCTTCAGGAAATGGACAATTTCCTAGACAGATACCAGGTATCGAAGTTAAATCAGGAATAGATAAACCAGTTAAACAACCCCATAACTCCTAAGGAAATAGAAGCAGTCATTAAAGGCCTCCCAACCAAAAAGAGCCCAGGTCCAGACGGGTTTAGTGCAGAATTCTATCAAACCTTCATAGAAGACCTCATACCTAGATTATCCAAACTATTCCACAAAATTGAAACAGATGGAGCCCTACTGAATTCCTTCTATGAAGCCACAATTACTCTTACACCTAAACCACACAAAGACACAACAAAGAAAGAGAACTTCAGACCAATTTCCCTTATGAATATCGACGCAAAAATACTCAATAAAATTCTGGCAAACCGAATCCAAGAGCACATCAAAACAATCATCCACCACGATCAAGTAGGCTTCATCCCAGGCATGCAGGGATGGTTTAATATACGGAAAACCATCAACGTGATCCATTATATAAACAAACTGAAAGAACAGAACCACATGATCATTTCATTAGATGCTGAGAAAGCATTTGACAAAATTCAACACCCCTTCATGATAAAAGTCCTGGAAAGAATAGGAATTCAAGGCCCATACCTAAACATAGTAACAGTCATATACAGCAAACCAGTTGCTAACATTAAACTAAATGGAGAGAAACTTGAAGCAATCCCACTAAAATCAGGGACTAGACAAGGCTGCCCACTCTCTCCCTACTTATTCAATATAGTTCTTGAAGTTCTAGCCAGAGCAATCAGAAAACAAAGGAGATCAAGGGGATACAGATCAGAAAAGAAGAGGTCAAAATATCACTATTTGCAGATGACATGATAGTATATTTAAGTGATCCCAAAAGTTCCACCAGAGAACTACTAAAGCTGATAAACAACTTCAGCAAAGTGGCTGGGTATAAAATTAACTCAAATAAATCAGTTGCCTTCCTCTATACAAAAGAGAAACAAGCCGAGAAAGAAATTAGGGAAACGACACCCTTCATAATAGACCCAAATATTATAAAGTACCTCGGTGTGACTTTAACCAAGCAAGTAAAAGATCTGTACAATAAGAACTTCAAGACACTGAGGAAAGAAATTGAAGAAGACCTCTTAAGATTGAAAGGTCTCCCATGCTCATGGATTGGCAGGACTAATATAGTAAAAATGGCCATTTTTACCAAAAGCAATCTACAGATTCAATGCAATCCCCATCAAAATACCAATCCAATTCTTCAAAGAGTTAGACAGAACAATTTGCAAATTCATCTGGAATAACAAAAAACCCAGGATAGCTAAAGCTATCCTCAACAATAAAAGGACTTCAGGGGGAATCACTATCCCTGAACTCAAGCAGTATTACAGAGCAATAGTGATAAAAACTGCATGGTATTGGTACAGAGACAGACAGATAGACCAATGGAATAGAATTGAAGACCCAGAAATGAACCCACACACCTATGGTCACTTGATTTTTGACAAAGGAGCCAAAACCATCCAATGGAAAAAAAGATAGCATTTTCAGCAAATGGTGCTGTTTCAACTGGAGGGCAACATGTAGAAGAATGCAGATCGATCCATGCTTATCACCCTGTACAAAGCTTAAGTCCAAGTGGATCAAGGACCTCCACATCAAACCAGACACACTCAAACTAATAGAAGAAAAACTAGAGAAGCATCTGGAACACATGGGCACTGGAAAAAATTTCCTGAACAAAACAACAATGGCTTATGCTCTAAGATCAAGAATCGACAAATGGGATCTCATAAAACTGCAAAGCTTCTGTAAGGCAAAGGACACTGTTGTTAGGACAAAATGGCAACCAACAGATTGGGAAAAGATCTTTACCAATCCTACAACAGATAGAGGCCTTATATCCAAAATATACAAAGAACTCAAGAAGTTAGACCGCAGGGAAACAAATAACCCTATTAAAAAATGGGGTTCAGAGCTAAACAAAGAATTTACAGCTGAGGAATGCCGAATGGCTGAGAAACACCTTAAGAAATGTTTAACATCTTTAGTCATAAGGGAAATGCAAATCAAAACAACCCTGAGATTTCACCTCACACCAGTGAGAATGGCTAAGATCAAAAACTCAGGTGACAGCAGATGCTGGCGAGGATGTGGAGAAAGAGGAACACTCCTCCATTGTTGGTGGGATTGCAGACTGGTAAAACCATTCTGGAAATCAGTCTGGAGGTTCCTCAGAAAATTTGACATTGAACTGCCTGAGGATCCAGCTATTCCTCTCTTGGGCATATACCCAAAAGATGCCTCAACATATAAAAGAGACACGTGCTCCACTATGTTCATTGCAGCCTTATTTATAATAGCCAGAAACTGGAAAGAACCCAGATGCCCTTCAACAGAGGAATGGATACAGAAAATGTGGTACATCTACATCTATATACTCAGCTATCAAAAACAACGAGTTTATGAAATTCGTAGGCAAATGGTTGGAACTGGAAAATATCATCCTGAGTGAGCTAACCCAATCACAGAAAGACATACATGGTATGCACTCATTGATAAGTGGCTATTAGCCCAAATGCTTGAATTACCCTAGATCCCTAGAACAAACGAAACTCAAGATGGATGATCAAAATGTGAATGCTTCACTCCTTCTTTAAATGAGGAAAAAGAATACCCTTGGCAGGGAAGGGAGAGGCAAAGATTAAAACAGAGACTGAAGGAACACCCATTCAGAGCCTGCCCCACATGTGCCCCGTACATATACAGCCACCCAATTAGACAAGATGGATGAAGCAAAGAAGTGCAGACCGACAGGAGCCGGATGTAGATCTCTCCTGAGAGACACAGCCAGAATACAGCAAATACAGAGGCGAATGCCAGCAGCAAACCACTGAACTGAGAATAGGTCCCCTATTGAAGGAATCAGAGAAAGAACTGGAAGAGCATGAAGGGGCTCGAGACCCCAAAAGTACAACAATGCCAAGCAATCAGAGCTTCCAGGGACTAAGCCACTACCTAAAGACTATACATGGACTGACCCTGGACTCTGACCCCATAGGTAGCAATGAATATCCTAGTAAGAGCACCAGTGGAAGGGGAAGCCCTGGGTCCTGCTAAGACTGAACCCCCAGTGAACTAGTCTATGGGGGGAGGGCGGCAATGGGGGAGGGTTGGGAGGGGAACACCCATAAGGAAGGGGAGGGGGGAGGGGGATGTTTGCCCGGAAACCGGGAAAGGGAATAAAACTCGAAATGTATATCAGAAATACTCAAGTTAATAAAAAAAAAAGAAAGTTTCATGGTAAAACGTCCAAAAATCTCAAATATAACCCTGAGACACTTGAACAGAGATATTGAAGAACCGAGATCAAAAGGGATCTGAGAACCAAATTTTTTACTCCATGTGGTCCTATGCTTTATTGATATCTGGAAATTTTTGGATGAAATAGGAATTTGGAGTTTACCATTTGAAATAGGTACACCCAATTCACACTGTTATAAGACTCTGTAGCTGGGTACGTTTGTTACGAAAATCATTGCAGAAAATGGAAGTGGAAAAGAGAATTCTTGAGTACACATTCAGGAATATGGATAAAGTCACCTATCAAAGAATATACAATAAAAATTGAAATACACATGCCTTCAATTAAAGGTCTGTAGGGAAAATACTGGCCTTTGGGAAACAGAGAAAATGAAGAAAATTGAACTGTGTGTCACAGGAATGAATCTGGGAACTAAAATATTATCTAGAAGAATCTACACTCAAATTCCTAAATCTTATTGACCCATGCCAAGACCCTAACTTTGTCCATTCAGAGCATGTAACCATTAATGAAGCAAAGAGAAG
This sequence comes from Rattus norvegicus, assembly GCF_021556685.1. NCBI lineage: Eukaryota > Metazoa > Chordata > Mammalia > Rodentia > Muridae > Rattus > Rattus norvegicus. Next base: position 12,181,619 of record NC_141555.1, read on the forward strand.
TCACTAGCTTTAGAGACATGGAGTATGTAAACATTTCCACTGTGTCTCAGAAGACATACCTGGAAAGGTCACCCTCAAATCTGGTCAATGTAAGGAAAGCTCTTTAGCAGATAGGCATGTCAGGTCTTAGAGACATCATCATTAGTTCATTCGTGAAAAATCTCTGTTATCCTGTAGAGCCATAGCTTCTTCTATGATGTCACAAGTGTTGCTGTGACTACAACTTTTGATGATCCTTCATTACCTCTAGGGTTTACAAATTGGCCTGTAATTCAGAGTAAACAGTCATTTGGGAGTGAGAAAAAAGGAGATGAAGAGATAGGAGAAGTGGATTTAGCTGGCTTTCTGTCTTGCTATAAAACAAGGAAGACATACGTGGGTCTTGGAAAGCTCAGTGAGTCCAAGATAGGAGATGTGTGGGATTGCTAAAGAGATAGCCTTGATCAGAACCTTCCACATATGGGAATCATGAGCTGTGACCCTCTCAGAAGCATCTGGACTTCCCTGTTCTTATGTTTCCTAAATTTCAGAGAGTTTATATCATTCATTCCTTTATTACAAAAGCCGAGTATTGTGAAGAGCACAGTTGTTTTCCTGAGCTCATGACCATTACTCTTCGGTACTAACGAAGAAGTGAAGTACAAATATTGTGTTGCTAGCTCAGAGTAAACACCATGGTTTGGACACCTTTAGTGCAGTTTGTGTCTGACACTAATATTAGGGAGACAGAAGTGCTTCAAGTTGAGACTTCATCATCTCAGTCTTTCCAATAGTATTACTCTGACTACCAATTCAGATTTACGAGTCAATATGTGTGATTATTTGGCAGCTCTTACTTTCTTTTATATCTTTCTTTTTTTATATTTTAGCAAATTTTATTGCTTTTTTTAACTGGATGTTTTTATATTTACATTTCAAATATTATTTCCTTTCCCAGTTTCCTGTCCATAAGATCCCTACACATTCCCATTTCCTTCTCCTCTAACCAGCCTTTCTCCCGCATGACATTCCCTTGAACTGAAAGATGTACAAGGGAGGACAAGGGCTTCTCTTTCAATGGTGCCCAAAAAGGCCATCCTTTGCCACATATGCATATGGAGCCATAGCTTAGTCCATGTACTTTATTTGTATATTGGTATAGTACTAGAAAGCTCTGGTTCATTGGCATTGTAGTTCTTAAGGGGTTGAAATTACCTTCAGCTCTTCTAATCCTTTTTCAAAGTTTACCAAGATCAGGTCTGTTTTCAGTTCACTGGTTTGCTACTAGCATTCACTTCTGTATTTGACATGCAGTATATGTGTCTCTCAGAAAATATTTATATCTGGTTCCTGGAAGAATGCACTTCTTACCTTCATCAATCTTATCTAGTTTTGTTGGTTGATGTATACATACGATTTTTGTGGGTCCTACACCTATGTGGTTAAGTGGAATGTTACAATGGATTCTGCCCAACTATGTAAAGAATGTAGAATTCACAAATAACAATTTCAAATAGACTCCCTCCTGTTTTTGTGAACCTATTGAAGTAGACGTTTAACTGCTCCTCAAGTCATATTTCTCCCTGCACCTCATCCAGTATCTTAGGATTGGCCTGAAGAAAGAATCATGGTAAAACGTCCTAAACCCTCAAGTCTGGCCATGGGAAAACTGGAAGCTACATAGTGTAGTTCTGATATCAATTGGGATAAGAAACCGAATTCAATAGTCCATGTTGTCCTTTGCTTTCTTGATGTCTGGTAATTTTTCGATAAAATGAAGATTTGGGAGTTTATCATTTGAAGTATGTACACAATGTTTACACTGTCATACTCACTCTATACTTGGGCCCCCTTGTGACCAAAATCATTGCAGAGAATGGAATTGGAAAACAAAATCTTTTGAGTACACATTGAGGAATATTTACCTAGTCCCTTGTTATGCCCAACCTCGACCAGCAGGGAAGACATGACCAATGAAGATCTTCTTCAAGGAGTTTTACTCAGGAACCTCGATACAATTTTCTGACCCAGGGGAACCCCCAGAGCACACTTAAATAGCCAGTGCTGGCATATCCCAGCAAGCTATGTGGGTCATGCAGTTAGGCTGTCACTATGCGGAAGTTAGCATGCCAGGCAGACATAGCCAAATAAGGACTTGCTTACTACAAGGAGCGCTCACCATTGGGAGGGTGGAAGGCTGAAACCAGTGCCATCTTTGAGGCATGGCACGTCGCAGCTGCCTATATTTCCCCCTTTTTGTATAATTATTCAAGCAGGTAAAGTCAACGCTGAGCATGGAGACCTCCCCCTCAACCCCCTGTCTTAGGAATATCTGTTCATTAAACCAGTCTTAGGACACCTTGTCTCCCACAAGGTCCCATGCCTTATATAGAAGGGAGGTTGCCCATCACTGGGCAGGGTCACTCACACATACTCAGGCGTAAGGTACAACAAGGTCTTCTGAATGACCTTAAGCCAGGCTTGAGGGGCCTGTCCTGCTTCAATGGCTGCAAATACCTGTACCACCATAACCCCATGCCACCTCTAAACAACCTCATTGTACAGAGACACCACAGGCGCACTAGGGAGACAAGCAGCAAGAGTCCAGCTAGGGTTCCCGTAACGCCCACTCCCTCAGATGATTCATAACAGCAGCAATCCAAGATGACAATCCGGTAGCCAGTCTAGCATCTGTACGTGTGGAGTCACGGTCAGCATGGCTACATGTACCTTATCCATTAAGAAATCAAATTCCTCTGTCCAATTGCCTAGAAGATAACTTGACAACTCTTTAGACAAATTAGAGGAGTGGGCTTAAAGTCACGATGTATCGGCATGAGTCTTGGGAACATCGATAGTATCCCTCACCGGGGCTCCATTTGGCCCAGCATTTGGGTCACACCTAGAAGTGTCAGCAACAGCAGGATCTTTATTCTTGTTGCACCTCCTGGTCATTCATTCAGGGACCCACAACGGATCTTGCTGGTCCTGAGAAAACACACAAACAGACCCTCTTGCCAATGCCAACACAGCATCTGGTCCATGCCATAAGCCAGTGATCACATCTTTCCATTTCACAAAACTTTCAACGTGCCCGCACGACACCGATGTCGGTCAGCAGCAGAAAGCCCATCATCAAAATTAAATTAAAAAATTAAGAGTAAAAAGGGCTAATGATATCTGTTCCTTGGGGGATCATCCATGGCCTATTCCCCTTTTTTGTTTAATTACTCATTCCTTCAAGGTACAATGTGCTTGCTCAACAATACCTTGATGTTGGGGATTATAAGGCAGGCCATGGCTAAACTGCACATCCATCTGTTTATATCAGGATTTGAAAGATTTGGAAGTTTATGCTGGGTCATTATCAGTTATAAAGTGTTGAGGCTTTCACCAAGCAGCCCAGGCTTATAGGCAATGTCCAATAACATTGCGTGAATTTTCTCCATTCATAGGGGTAGAATGAATGACACCTCAACAAATATCCACAAAAACATGAATGTATTTTAGAGTCCCAAATCCAGATATGTGAGTTACATCCCTTTGCCAAATCTTTAGGGGCAGTAGGCCTCTAGGATTAACCCCTACACTAGGGGGATGGTGAAAAGTGATACACTGTTGACATCCTAAAACTACCTGGTGAGCATCTGCTCAAGACAGATGAAACTTCTGTTCTAAGGTCTTTGTAGTCACATTAAATTGTTTATGAAACTGTTGGGCTTCATCTAATGATGAGCTTAAGAATATGAACTCCTTTCGGTACATCTATCCACAAGATCATTTCACTCACTGAGAGGAGCAGGCAAACTTTTATGAGCTCTAATATGTTGGACAAAAAACTTGTGACCTCTTTTTCAGATCAATTCCTGAAGTTCCCTCAGCAGCTGGCATACTGTGCTGCTAATAGGGCCAGCCACTTCTAATATCTTAACTGCATTAACAAATATGATGAATCAGAGAGCAAATTAAATGCAAAGGAACAATTTTTATACACTTCCTGCACAATCTTGAGTTCAATTATTTGTGGAGAGCCGGGTTGATATTGACACAAAATTGGCTCTTGATGGTTAATCACATAAGCTCCACAGCCATTTTTGGATCCATCTGTAAAAATGATTGGCACCCCCTGTATAGAAACACTGAAAGATCACGGGTTGTTCTTTAAAGAAGGATAGCAAACAGTGTTATGGATAAGATTATCTATCTCTCCATGGAATCCACAACATAATATAATCCAATCATCCACAGTGCCACACAAGATCTTCATCTGCTGACCTGTATATGGCACGATGATCGAGGTTGGCGAAACACCGAATTATTGTAAGCACTATTGTATCCCATTCAGTGCTAATCATGCAACTGTTGTAGGATAATACTCTACTGATCAGGCTGGAGAAGCCTTGGGATAAACCCAAATCAGAGAACCATCTTGCTACAACAATGCTGTGGACTGCATGTAGGTGGCTAGAATGCATAGCACAATGTCTGCACCTCCTTCCATCGATTTAAAATTGGGCCTTGTAATCCTTTTTCAACCTTCTTTAAAGATTCCCTTGCTTCATCAGTCCATTGTCTAGGAGATTCCAAGGCCGAATTTCCAACTAAAGTATTATACATTGGTTTTGATTCATAATTTGGTTATTTTAAATATCATCTTACCCAATTAATATCTCCTAGTAATTTTAGAAAATCATTAAGAGTCTTAAGATTATCTTTCCACAATTCAACCTTCTGGGGGAAAATAGTATAAGGACATACGTTTGCTCTTAATTGATTTACAAGATTGCCCTTTTGTACCTATTCTGGGCCAATAATCAATCCCCTACCTTCTAGCAATTTAACTAAATTTCCATATGCTAAATCTAAACTGTCATCATTCTTTGCAGTTAAAAGGATATCATCTGTAAAATGGATGCATCTCAGCGCAGGAAACTTCTGTCTTATTGGGGCGATGGCATTGCCGACAAAAAGTTGACACATAGAAGGGCTATTGGCCATACCCTGTGGTAAAACTACCCATTCATATTGTTGCTCAAGTTCTTCATGATTGCAAGATGGAACAAGAAAACAAGTCTTTCACTATCCCTTGGACAAAGAGGTATGGAGAAAAAGCAATCTTTTATACCAATCACTACAACAGGCCAACAGCCTGGTAGAGAGGATTAAAGAGGAAGCTCGCGTTGCACTGGGCCCATGATTTCATCTGTTGATTAATAACTTGTAAATCATGCAACAGTATCCATTTCCCTGACTTCTTTTTAATCACATATATTGGGGTATTCCAAGGTGATACTGATGGTTTTATATGCTTCATAGTCAGCTTTAGCTGCGGCAAACTTCTCAGAAGAAAGCAGCCACTGAGGAACCCACACTGGCTCCCCTATTTCCCAGGCAATGGGAACCCATCCTCAGCGGCCCCTAGGAAAAACCTAGGTTCTGGTTACTTTCTCTCTGTTGGGCATTATAGGGCTAATCCTACCCTGCAGATATTTCCCTATTCCTTTACCATGAAAATAGCCCATACGTTTCATAATCTTTAGTGAAGTTTCAGAATACTCAATTTGAAACCCATATCTTTCAGCAAATCTTTCCCCCAAAGGGAAACAGGCAAATCCAAAACAGACGGCTGCGTAACTCCTGAATGCCCTTCCTGATCTCTCCAACTCAGTTGTCTTGCACTCATATCAGGAGCTCTTGCATAATCGAGACCTTGTAATGTTTGAGATGAGACCTGTACTGGCCATCCAGAGGGCCAATCTTTCTTTGGTATTATACTTCTATCGGCCCCTGTATCCAACAGTCCTAGGATCCTTTTACCATCTACCCTTAGCTTCATTACTGGGCGATGGTTTAAACACAAGGCTAAAAATGTAAGGTCGGAGCCTGTGGAACTGAAACCATTCTCTCCTCTCAATCTTGACTGAGCCGCAAATCTTTCATGAAGCCTAGGCAAAGTAATAGTTGTGTTATTCTGTCCCCAGGAGAAATGGCAGTAATCCCTTTCGGTGATTCTATCATGATCTTGACTACCCAAGTATAATCTGGGTCGATAACTCCTGGATGGACATGTAGTTCTTTTAAATCTGTAGATGATCTCCCTAAAAGTAACCCTACTATGCCAGGTTCAAGGGGTCCTTTAAAATCAGTTTCTATCAACTGGACCCCCATCCAAGTTGTTAGTATGACTCTGGCAGTGGAGCAGAGATCCACGCCTATGGAGCCCTTAATGGCTCTCCTTGGCCCCTTGGAAGGCAAAGGTATGGCCATTTCTTGTTACTCTGTTCTACATCGTGATTCTTGACTGGCCCATATATTTGTGGGACCTGGGGTCATGGGCCCAGCTGTCCATTTTTGAGAAATGCTCCATCATAACCCGAGCTAAGAGGCTGCCCATTGATGTCTTCTACCAAGTGGCACTCATTAGCTCAATGGTTCCCCTTTTTGCACTTTGGGCACAGCCCTTGCTGCCTTGGGCATTGGCCACTTCTTGTACTGAATAGACTTCTCCTTTCTGAACATTGCCTTTTTAGGTGCCCCTGTTGACCACACTTAACACAGGCTCCTGAGCTTTCTCCTTTTCTCTGTGTCATCTACATAACAGCAGCCGCAAGTCCAGCATTAGTCAAAGGTCCCCCTATTTCTCTACAGACCTTCATTCAAGCTTCAAGCCCCTTATTATTTTATGGAGTGATAGTGGCTCGACATTTCTTTGTGCACCGTGCATAGGCCAACTGTTTAATCAAGACCATAGAAGTATCGGGGTCACCAAAACTCTCCCTGGTGCTTCCACTCATCAGGCTACAAAGTCAGAGAATGGCTCCATAGGTCCTTGAAGGATCTTGATGAGGTTTCCACTCACTTCTTCCTTATTAGGTAAGGATTTCCATACCTTGTTTCAACTTCATTAATCTGCTGGTAAACCTGTCCTGGATACCCTGCCTGAGCATTGGCAAAGCAACCCTGACCCAGCAAAATATCTCTATCCAAGGAAGCCTGCTTGCCCCCCACTGCCAAGTTAGAGGCAGTCTGTTCATTTGCAAACTCAATAAGAAAAGCTCTCCAGTCCAAATGTTGTCCCAGACTAAGACAGGCCCGAACAAGGTTTGTCCAATCACTAGGAGTCATGCAAAATCTGTGTAAGACCTCAAAGTGGGCTATGGCAAATGAGGCCATAATGCCATATGTCTTGACTGATTCCATCAGGGACTTGATCACCTTAAAGTACAAAGGCTCATGATACCTTTGATGATTAGCATCCACATAAAGAGGATAGGCCAGATGCTGTTCTGTGGGTACTGGCTTCCACACTTCTGGGCATAATGTACTACCTGAAACTTTCTCCCTCTACAACACTGCAGAGAGGAGGAGTCAAGGGGAACCACCCAGGAAGTTCCTCTCCATTTTATGTTTTTTTTTCCTTTTCTTCTTCTGTCTATTCCTTAGAGACTGTTTCTGCATTTGATCTATCAACTCTTGTAACTCTTCTTCTAAATCTGTTTTGTCTGTTTTTTCCTCTGTATCTGTCTTTTCTGAGTCTGTCCTCTTTGTGCTTCCCTGCTTTTCTGACCTCTCCTCTTGAAGTATTTCTAGGGCAGCTTGCCCCTTCTCTATATTTGCCTGACAACATTTTTGATCCTCAAGGCAACTATGCACTAAGTGCCACACTGGATGGACCCTAGGTCTTAGAGTCCCCTGTTCCCAGGCAAAATCAATGTCTTTCCCTAATTTTTCCCAACTTGCCACAGTAAGATTACCAGAGACTTTGAACCAGGAGGCAATGACATCCCATTCGCTCAAAAATCTCTCAATGGTGCTACTTTTTATTTTTAGTTCCTTACACTCAAACAGCTCTTGAAGAGCCCGAAAAATTGGATGAGATTTGAGGTCCCCATGACAAAAACTTTCTATGCTGCTAAGGCTAAATTCACCGAGCGTCTTCCTACTATCGGTTTGCTGCTATTGCGAACATTCTTGTTAACTACCTTGAGAATTTATAGCCCCCTTTTTCCCGCAGTCTTCATGGCCCCACCTTACCTTGGGAACTTTCCAGTGCCATCCTCACTGCAAGAAGTTCTGATCTCAGGAGGTCCCCGTACAGGCCACAACTTGCCGTGCCCAACTTCGACCAGTGAAGAAGACAGGAATAGTGAAGATGTTCTTCAAGCAGTTTTACTCAGGACACTTGATACAATATTCTGACCTCATGCAACCCCCAACACACTTAAAAAGCTAGTGCTGCCCAATCCTAGCATCCAGGTGCATCATGCAGATAGGCTGTCACTATGCTAAAGCCAGCAGACCAGGCAGGCATAGCCAAATAAGGACTAGTTTACTACAAGGAGAGCTCACCTTTGGGAGGGTGGAAGGCAGAAACCAGCACCATCATTGAGGCCTGGCATGTTGCAGCTGCCTACAGTCCTGTTTCAAGGAATTTACAATAAGAAATGGAAATACAATATACATTCAATTAAAGGTCTGTAAGGAAAATACTGGCCTTTGGGAAACAGATAAAACCAAGAATATTGAACTGTATGTCACAGGAAAAAAAAAACTGTGACATACAGAATAAAAATATTTTCTAAAAGAATCTCCTAAACTCCATGTTCCTAAATATTTATTATGCATGCCAAGCCCCTGAATAACATTTCCATTCAGAGCATGTAATCTCTAGTGAAAGAGAGAGAAGCCTCTAGCTTTAGAGAGATGTAATACATAAAGGTTTCCACTGTGTCACAGGAAGCATACCTGGAAAGTGTTTACCATTTGGCCTCTAATTCAGAGAAAGTGGGGAGTGATAATAAAGAGGATGAAGAGTTTGGAAATGGGGAGAAGGATGCTGGCCTTCTATCTTGGAATAAAAACAAGGAAGAAATATGTAATCCTTTGGAAAGCTCAGTGAGTCCTTGGTAGGAGTTGAGTGGTATTGATGGAGATAGCCTTGATCTGAGCCTTCTACATAAGGGAATAAGGAACTGTGAGACTCTCAGAAGCATCTGGACTTCCCTGTTCTTATGGTTCCTGGAAGTCAAAGGGTTTATATCATTCATTTCTTTATTCCAAAAGCCAAGTGTTGGGAAGGGCACAGATGTTTTCCTGAGAGGTCATAACCTTTACTCTTTTTCTCAAGAAGAAAAGTTCCTAAGGAAGAAGGGAAAAATAAGTATTGTGTCCCTAACTAAACGTAAAAAGGTACAAGCTTTGGATACCCATAGTGTACTTTGTGTCTGACACTGATATTTGGGAGAGAAAAGTGCTTCTAGTTGAGACTCCAATAACTCAGTCGTTCCACTAGTATTACTCTGACTACTACTTCAGATTTCTGAGTCAATATTTGTGATGACTTTGCAGCTTTCTTTTCTTTTATATCATTCATTTTTTTATATTTAAGTAAAATTTATTGCTTTTTAACTAGATGTTTCTATACATAAATTTAAAATATTATTTCCTTTCCCACTTTCCTGCACATAAGATCCCTACATGTTCCATTTTCTTCTTCTCTAACCACCCTTTCTGTCCCATGACATTGCCTTGAACTGAAGACAAACTAGGGAGGACAAGGGCTTCTCTATCCAATGTTGCCCAAAAAGACCATCCTCTGTAACATGTGGATTTGTAGCCATAGGTCAGTCCATGTACTTTCTCTGTATATTGGTCTAGTAATAAAAAGCTCTGGTTCATTGGCATCATTGTTTTTTTTAAGAGGTTTAAAGCACCTTCAGCTCTTCTAATCCTTTTTCAAAATTTAACAAGAGGTCTGTTTTCAGTTCACTGGTGTGCTACTAGCATTCACTTCTGTATTTGGCAAGCTGTATCTCTGTCTCTCAGTAAATATGTATATCCAGTTCCTTGCAGAATGCACTTCCTACCTTCATCAATCTTATCTAGTTTTTTTTTCTGATGTATACATATATACTTTTGTTGACTCTTACACCTATGAAGTTAATTGGAATGTTAACATGGATCCTGATCAACTATGTCAAGAAAATAGAATTCAAAAATGACAATTTCAAAGAGACTCCCCCTGTTTTTATGAACCTATTGAAGTAGACTTTATTTTTTCACTTTTTTTTTCAGAGCTGGGGACTGAACCCAGGGCCTTGCGCTTGCTGGGCAAGCGCTCTCCATTGAACTAAATCCCCAAACCTGAAGTAGACATTTAACTGTTCCTCAAGTCATTCTTTTCCATGCACATCATCCAGTATCTTACGTTTGGCCTGAAGAAAGAATCATGGTAAATCATCCTAAAGCCTCAAGACTGGCCATGGGAATGCTTGAAGCTAGATTGTGTTCTACAGATATCAAATGGGACAAGAAACAGAATTCAATAGTCCATGTTGTCCTTTGCTCTACTGATGTCTAGTAATTTTTTGATAAAATAATAATTTGGGAGATTACCATTTGAAGTAGGTACATAGAATTTACACTATTATACTTACTCTATAGCTGGGCAACATTTGTGACCATATCATTCCAGAAAATGGTATTCAAAAACAGAATTTTTGAGTACATTGAGAAATATTTACAAAGTCCTGTATGAAGGAATGTACAATAAGACATTGAAATACAATATTCAGTCAATTATACGTCTGTAGGGAAAATACTGGCCGTTGGGAAACAGAGAAAACCGAGAAAATTGAACTGTGTGTCACAGGAATGAACCTGGGAATAAAAATATTTTCTAGAAGAATCTTCTACACTCCATGTTCCTAAATCTTCTTCACCCATGCCAAGCCCCTTTGCAAGTAATGACTAGTGTAGCAGAGAGAATTCTCTAGCTTTAGAGAGATGGAGTATGTACAGGTTTTCACTGTGTCACAGGAGACATACCTGGAAAGTGCAAACTTGAATCTGGTCAATGAAAGGAAAGGTGTTCATCAGGTAGGTCATGATAGTTTTCAATGACATCATTATTAGGCATTCCCTGAAGACTCTCTTGTAAACTGAAGAGCACTAGCTTCTTCTGTGATGTCACAAGTGTTGTTGTGACTGCAACTGCTTCTGAGATATTTCTTTAGGGTTTAGTAATTGGCCTCTAATTCAGAGCAAATTTGGGAGTAGTAACAAAGAAGATGAAAAGAACAGAAATAGGGAGAAAGAAACTGGTCTTATGTCTTGGTATAAAAAACAAGGAAGAAATATGTCCTTTGGAAACCACAGTGAGTCCTTCGTAGGAGTTGAGTTGTATTGCTGAAGACATAGCCTTGTCCTGAGTCTTCCACCAGAGGGAATCAGCAGCTGGGAGACTCTCCGAAGCATCTGCACTTCTCTGTTCTTATCTGGACTTCTCTGTCCTTATGGTTCCTTGTAGTAAGAGAGTTCATATCATTAATTTCTTGATACCAAAAACCAAGGGTTGTGAAGGGCACAGTATAATTTTCTGAGACGTCATGACCTTTACTCTTTTTGTCAAGTAGAAAAGGTCCTAAGGAATGAGGGAAAAACAAGTATTGTATCCCTGGCTCTGAGTAAACTCCTCCATGCTTTGGATACCTTTGGTGCAGTTTGTGTGTGACACTGATATCTGGGATAGAGAAGTACTTGTAGTTGAGATTTCATCATCTCAGACTTTTCATTAGGATTACTCTGAATAACACTTCAGATTTCCACGTCAATATGTCTTTTTACTTGGCAGGTTTCTTTCTTTTATATCATTCTTTTTTTTTTTTAGCAAAATTTATTTTTTTCTTTTCTTTTTTTTCGGAGCTGGGGACCGAACACAGGGCCTTGTGCTTGCTAGGCAAGTGCTCTACCACTGAGCTAAATCTCCAACCCCAATTTATTGATTTTTTAAACTGGATGTTTCTGTATTTACTTTTAAAATATTATTTCCTTTCCAGTTTCCTGCCTATAGGTTTCCTACCCAATCCATTTCCTTCTTTTCAAACCAGCCTTTCTGCCGCAATGCATTCCCTTGAACTAGGAGACAAAGTAGGGAATACAAGGGCTTCTCTTTCCAATGTTGCCCAAAAAGGCCATCTTCTGCCACATATGCCTTTGGATCCATAGGTTACTCCATGTACTTTCTTTGTATATCGGTCTACTATGAGAAAGTGCTGGTTCACTGGCATTGTTGTTCTTCTCGGGTTGAAAATACCTTCAGCTCTTCTAATCATTTTTCAAAATTTACCAACAAGTGGTCCGTTTTCAGTTCACTGGTTTGCTACTTGCATTCACTTCTGTATTTCACATGCTGTATCTGTGTCTCTCAGGAAGTATCTAAATCCAAGTCCTGGCAGAATGCACGTCTTCCTTCATCAATCTTATCTAGTTTTTTTGGCTGATGTGTACACCTATTTTGTCAAGTGGAATGTTCACATGGGGTCTGCCCAACTATGTCAAGAATGTAGAATTAAGATATGTCAATGCAAATAGACTCCCTCCTGTTTTTATGAAGCTATTGAAGTAGACGTATAACTGGTCCTCAAGCCATTCTTCTTCCTGCCCATCATCCAGTATCTTACTTTTGGCTTTAAGAAAGAATCATGGTAAAAGGTCCTAAACTCTCAACTCTGGCTATGGGAACACTATACGCTAGACAGTGTACTACTGATATCAAATGGGACTAGATAACCAAATTCAATAGTCCATGTTTTCCTTTGCTTTCCTGATGTCTGGTAATTTTTCATTTAAACAAGTATTTGGGAGTTTATCATTTTAAGTAGGTGTACATTATTTACACTGTTATACTCACTCTATAGCTGGGCCCATGTTGTGACCAAAATCGTTGCAGAAATTGGAGTTGGAAAACAAAATTTTTGAGTAAACATTGAGGAATATATACAAAATCCCCCGTCAAAGAATTTATAATAAGAAATTGAAATACAATATTCATTCAAATAAAGGTCTGTAGAGAAAATACTGGCCGTTGGGAAACAGAGAAAACCCAGAAAATTGAACTGTACGTCACAGGAATGAACCGGGGAATAAAACTATTATCTAGAATTATCTCCTACACTCCATGTTCCTAACTTTTCTACCCATGCCAATTCCCTGTCAAACTCTCCATTCAGAATATGTAAACACTACTGAAGCAGATTGAAGTCTCTACCTTTAGAGTGATGTGTTATGTATAGGTTTCCACTGTGTCACAGGAGACATACCTGGAAATTGCAAACTCGAATCTGGTCAATATAAGGAAAGGTGTTCACCAGGTAGGCCATGGCAGTTCTCAGTGACATCATTGTTAGCCCCTCACTGAAAACTCTCTTGTAACCTGGTGACCCCTAGCTTCTTTTGTGATGTCACAACTATTGTCGTAACTGCACCTGCCTTTCAGATATTCCTTCAGTACCAATAGGTTTTACTATTATCCTCTAATTTATAGCAAATTGGGGTGTGATAACAAACAGGATGAAGAGATTGGAAATGGGGAGAAGGAAGTTGGCTTTCTGTCTTGGTAAAAAATAATGAAGAAATATGTGGTCCTTTGGAAAGCTCAGTGAGTCCTTGGTAGGTGGTGAGTGGTATCGCTGAAGAGATAGCCTTAATCTGAGCCTTCCACATAAGGGAATCAGGAGCTGGGAGAATTTCAAAAGCATCTGAACGTCCCTGTTCTTATGGTTCCTGTGGGATTATATCCATCATTTCTTTATCCCAAAAGCCAATTGTTGTGAAAGGCACAGTTGTTTTCCTGAGAGGTCATGACCTTTTGTCTTTTTGTCAAGAAGAAAAGGTCCTAAGGAAGAAGGATAAAACAAATATTGTGTCCCTAACTCAAGGTAATCTCCGCCATGCTTTGGACACCTATAGTGCAGTTTGTGACTGACACTGATATTTGGGAGAGAGAAGAGGTTCTAGTTGAGACTTCACCTACTCAGTCTTTCCACTAGTATTACTATGACTACGACTTCAGCTCTCCGAATCAAAAATTGTGATAACTTTGCAACTTTATTTTCTTTTATATCATTCTTTTTTTATATTTCAGCAAAATTAATCCCTTTTTAATTAGATGTTTCTATATATACATTTAAAATACTATTTCCTTTCCCAGTCTCCTGACCATAAGTTCCCTACCTGTTCCATTACCTTCTTCCTTAACCAGCCTTTCTGCCTCATGACATTCCCTTGAACTGGAAGAAAAACTAGGGAGGACAAGGGCTTCTGTTTCCAATGTTGCCCAAAAAGTCCATCATTTGCCACCTATGCATTTGGAGCCATAGGTCGCTCCATGTACTTTCTTTGTATATTGGTTTAGTACGAAAAAGCTCTGGTTCATTGGCATAATTGTTCTTATGAGGTTGTAAGCACCTTCAGCTCCTCTAATCTTTTTTCAAAATTTACCAACAAGAGGTCCATTTTTATTTCACTAGTTTGCTACCAAGAATCACTTCTGTATTTGACATGCTCTATCTGTGTCTCGCAGTAAATGTTTATATCTGGTTCCTCGCAGAATGCACTTCTTACCTTCATCAATCTTATCTAGCTTTGTTGGCTGACGATACATATATACATGTGGTGGCTCCTACACCTAACTGTTTAAGTGGAAAGTTCTCAAGGATTCTGCCCAAGTATATGTCAAGAATGTAGAATTCACAAAAGACAATTTCAAATAGACTCTCTCCTTTTTTTATGAACCTATTGAAGTAGATGTTTAACTGGTCCTCAAGACATTTTTGCCCTACCGATCATCGGGTATTTTACGTTTGGCCTAAAGAAGAATCATGGTATATCATCCTATGCTCAAGTCTGTGCATGCAAACACTGGAAGCTAGATAGAGTGTATTGTTTTCAAATGGGACTAGAGAACCGAATTCATTAGTCCATGTTGTCCTTTGCTTTCCTGATGTCTTGTAATTTTTTTGTTAAATAAGGATTTGGGAGTTTATCATTTGAAGTTGGTATACAGTATTTACACTGTTATACTCATTCTATTGCTGGGCCCATGTTGTGACCAAAATCATTGCAGAAAATGGAATTGGAAAACAGAATTTTTGAATACACATTGAGGAATATTTACACACACCCTTAACAAGGAATTTACAATAAGAAAGTGAAATAAAATATACATTCAATTAAATGTCTGTAGTGAAAATACTGGCTTTTGGGAAACCTAGAAAATTGAACTGGATGTCAAAGGAATGACCTGTCAATAAAAATATTATTGAGAAGTATCCCTTACACTACATGCTCATATTTTCCACCCATGCCAAGAACCTGACTAACATTCTCCATTCAGAGCATGTAACCACTAGTGAAGCAGAGAGAAGTCTCTAGCTTCAGAGAGATGGAGTACATAAAGGTTTCCACTGTGTCACAGGAGACAGACCTGGAATGGGCACCCTCGAATCAGGTCAGTGTAAGAAAATCTGTTCAGCATGTAGGCCATGACATTTCTCACTGATATCAACATTAGGCCATTCCTGAAAACTCTCTTGTAATCTGGATAGTCCTAGCTTCTTCTGTGATGTCACAACTGTTGCTATGACTGCAACTGCCTCTCAGAAATCCTTCAGTACATCTTGGGTTTAATAATTGGCCTCTAATTCAGAGCAAATTGGGGAGTAATAACAAAGAGGATGAAGAGATTGGAAATGGAGAGAATGAAGCTGGCCTTCTGTCTTGGTATAAAAAACTTTGAAGAAATATGTGGTTTTTGGGAAAGCTCAGTGAGTCTTTGATAGGTGTTGCGTGGTATCCCTGAAGAGATTGCCTTGATCTGAGCCTTCCCTATATGGGATCAGAAGCTTGGAGGATCTCAAAAGCATCTGGACTTTCCTGTTTTTATGGTTCCTGAATACAGTGGGATTATATCATTCATTTCTTTATTCCAAAAGCCAAGTTTTGTTAAGGGCATATTTGTTTTCCTGAAAAGTCATGACCTTTACACTTTTTGTCAAGAAGAAAAAGTCCTAAGGAAGAACGGAAAAACAGCTATTGTGTGCTTAGCTCCAAATAAACTCCTCCATGCTTTGGATACCTATAGTGCAGTTTGTGTCTGACACTGACATATGGGAGTGAGAAATGCTTCTACCAGAGATTAAACATCTCAGTCTGTCCACTAGTATTACTCGACTACCAATTCAGATTACGAGTCAAGATGTGTGATTACTTTGCATCTTTCTTTTATGTCATTCATATTTTTTAGCAAATTTTATTGCTTTTTTTAAATGGATGTTTCTATATTTTCATTTAAAATTTTATTTCCTTTCCCAGTTTATTCCCTTAAGATCACTACCTGTTCCCTTTTCTTACTTCTCTCACCAGTCTTTCTGTCAATTGACATTCCTTGAACTGGGAGAAAAACTAGGGAGTACCACAGGCATCATTTCCATTTTTGTCCAAAAAGGTCATCCTCTGCCATGTATGCATTTGGAGCCATAGCTCAGTCCATGTACGTTCTTCGTATATTGGTCTGGTATGCCAAAGCTCTGATTCATTGGCATTGTTGTTTTTATGGGGTTGAAATCACCTTCAGCTCTTCTAATCCTTTTTCAATATTTACCTACATGAAATCTGTTTTCAGTTCACTAGTTTGCTACTAGCATTCACTTCTTTATTTGACATGCTGTTCAGTGTCTCTCAGTAAATATTTATATCCAGTTCCTGGAAGAATGCACTTCTTAGCTTTATCAATCTTATCTAGTTTTGGTGGCTGACGTATATATTCAATTTTGGTGGTTCTACACTTAAGTTATATGGAATGTTAACATGGTTTCTCCCCAACTATGTCAAGAATGTAGAATACACAAATGACAATGCAAATATACTCCCTCCTGTTTTTATGAACCTAATGATGTAGACATTTAACTCGTCCTCTAGTCATAGTTCTCACCACCCATCATCCCGTAGATTATATTTGGCCTTAGGAAAGAATCATGGTAAAACATCCTAAACACTCAAGTCTGGCCATAGGAACACTGGAAGATAGATAGGGTACTACTGATATCAAGTGGGATTAGAAAACCGAATTCAATAGTCTATATTGTCCTCTGCTTTCCTGATGTCTGGTAATTTTTCAATAAAATAAGGATTTGGGAATTCATCATTTGAAGTAGGTACACAGTATTTACACTGTTATACTCATTCTATAGATGGGCCTCCTCTGTGACCAAAATCATTGCAGAAAATTTAATTGGAAAACAGAATTTTTGATTAGACATTTAGGAATATTTACAAAGTCCCCTATCAAGGAATTTACAATAAGAAATTGAAATAAAATATTCATTAAATTAAAGATCTGTAGAGAAAATACTGGCCTTTGGTAAAGAGAGAAAACCCAGAAAATTGAACTGTATGTCACAGGAATGAATCTGGGAATAAAAATATTATCTTGAAGTATCTCCTACACTCCATGTTCCTAACTCTTTTCTACCCATGCCAAGCCCCTGTCTAATTTTCTCCATTCAGAGCATGTAACCACTATTGAAGCAAAGAGAAGTCTCTAGAGTGATGTAGTGTGTACAGGTTTCCCCTATGTTACAGGAGACATACCTGGTAAGGGCACCCTCGAATCTGATCAATGTAAGGAAAGGTGTTCCGCATGTAGACCAGGGTAGTGTTCAGTGACATTATCATTAGGACCTCCCTGAAAACTCTCTTATAACCTGGTGAGCCCTATCTCCTTATGTTGTCATGACTGCAACTGACTCTCAGATTTTCCTTCAGTACCTCTAGGGTTTACTAATTGGCCTCTAATTCAGAGCCAATTTGGGAGTGAGAACAAAGAGGATGAAGAGATATGAAATGGGGAGAAAGAAGCTGGCCTTCTGTCTTGGTATAAAAACAATGAAGAAATATGTAGTCCCTGGGAAAGCTTAGTGTGTCCTTGTTAGGTGTTGAGGGTTATCTCTGAAGAGATAGACTTTATCTGCACCTTCCACATAAGGGAATCAGGAGCTGGGAGCCTCTCAGAAGCATCTGGACTTCCCTGTTCTTTTGCTTCCTGGAAGTCAGAGAGTTTATATCATTCATTCTTTTTATTCCAAAAGTCAAGTGTTGTGAAGTGCACAGTAGTATCCCTGATAGGTCATGGACTTTATACTTTTTGTCAGAAAGAGATAGTTCCTAAGGAAGATGGGAAGGACAAGTACTGTGTCCTCAGCACAGAGTAAACTCTTCAATGTTTTGGAAACCTTTTGTTTAGTTTCTGTCTGACACTTCTATCTGGGAGAGCGAAGTTCTCTAGTTCTCTTCATCATTTCAGTCTTTCCACTAGTATTACTCTGACTATCATTTTAGATTTCCAAGTCAATGGGTATGATTAGTTGGCAGTTTTCTTTTCTTTTATATCTTTCATTTTTTAGCAAACTTTATTTCTTTTCTTAACTGGATGTTTCTATATTTACATTTAAAATGTTATTTCCTTTCCCAGTTTCCTGTCCATAAGATCCCTAACTGGTCCCCCTCCCCTTCTTCTAAAACCCTCCTTACTACTCCTTGACATTACCTTGAACATGGTGTCAAATCTAGGGAGGACCAAGTACTTCTTCCATTGGTGCCCACCAAGTCCGTCATTTGTTGGAGCCATAGCTCTGTCCATGTACAGTCTTTGAATATTGGTCTAGAATCAGAAAACTCTGGTTCATTGGCATAGTTCTTATGGTGTTAAAGCCCCTTCAGCTCTTGTAATCTTTCCTCAAAATCTACCAACAAGAAGTCCATTTTCAATTCACTGGTTTGCCACTAGCATTCACTTCTGTATTTGGCATAATCTAGCTGTGTCTCTCAGGAAATATCTGTATCTGATTCCTGGCAGCATGCAATTCTTACTTTCATTAATCTTGTCTAGTTTTGGTGGATGGTGTGTGTGTGTGTGTGTGTGTGTGTGTGTGTGTGTGTGTGTGTGTATATATATATATATATGTACTTTTGGTGGCTCCTACAGCTATGAGTTTAGCTGGAATTTTAACATGGGTTCTGTGCCTCTAGGTCAAGACTGTAGAATCCACAAATGGCAACACCAATTAGAATCCATCCTGTTCTTTTGAAACTACTGAAATTGAGGCTTCACTGGTCCTCAAATCATTCCTCTCCATGCCCAGCCTCCTATACCTTATGTTTGGCCTTAATAACGAATCATGGTAAAATATTCAAAACCCTCAAGTATGTCAATGAAACACAGGAAGGTAGATACTGCAGAACTGATATCAAATTGGACTAGAGAACCAAATTCTATAGTCCATGTGGTCCTTTCCTTTCTTGATGTCTGGTAATTTTTGGATAAAATAAGGATTTTGGAGTGTGACATTTGAAGTACATACACAATATTTACACTGTTATGCTTACTCTATATATGGGCCCCCTTTGTTGCCAAAATCATTGCAGAAAATGGAATTGGAAAACAGAATTTTTGAGTACACATTCAGGAATATTATAAAGTCCCCTTTCATGCAATGTACAATAAGAAAATATAATATAATATTCATTCTATTAAAGGAGTATAGGGAAAATCCTAGTGTTTGGGAAACAGAGATATCCGAGAACATTGAAGTATAGGCCATAGGACTGGACCTGGGAATAAAATTATTATCCAGAAGAAATTCCTCCACTCTAGGTTCCTAAATCTTTTCTACCCATGCCAAGACCCTGACTATCTCTCTCTATTCAGAGCATGTAACCAATAATGAAGCCAAGAGAATTCCCTAGCTTTAGAGATATGTAGTATGTAAAGTTTTCCACTGTGTCACAGGACACTCTCCTGTATAGTGCACCCTCAAATCTGGTCAATATTAGTAAAGTGGTTCAGCAGGTAGTTCATGGTAATTCTCAGTGATATCATCATTAGGCCCTCCCTGAAAAAAATTCCTATATCCTACAGAGCCCTAGCTTCTTCTGTGATATCACAAGTGTTGTTGGCACAGCAATTTAATCTCAGATATTCCTTCAGTACCTCTAGGGTTAACTAATTGGCCTCTAATTCAGAGTAAACAGCCATTTGGTTGTGGGGGAGAACAAAGAGCATGAATTAATCAGAGATGAGGAGAAGGAAGCTGGCCTTCTGTTTTGGTAATAAAAAAGGAAGAAATGTGTAGTGTATGGGAAAGCTCATTAAGTTCTGGGTAGGGATTGAGTGGGATGGCTGAAGAGATAGCCTTGTCCTGATCCTTCCACATATGGGAATATGGAGCTGGGAGCCTCTGTGAATCATCTGAACTTCCCTGCTTGTTATGGTTCCTGGATATCAGAGAGTATATATCATTAATTTATTAATTCCTAAAGCCAAGTGTTAGGAAGGAAATAGTTGTTTATCTGAGACCTCATGGCTCTTATTCTTTTTTTTTCAGAGAAGAAATAGGTCCTAAGTAAGTAAGGAAAGACAAGTATTATGTCCTCAGCTCAGAGTAACCTCCTCCATGATTTGGATTCCTTTAGTGCAGTTTGTGTCAGACACTGACATAAGGAAGAAGGGAAGGACAATTATTGTGTCCCTGTTATTAGTAAATTCCACCATGTTTTGAATATCTATAGTGCAGTTTGTGTCTGACACTGATATCTGGGAGAGAGAAGTGATCCTAGTAGAAAATTCATCCTCTCAGTCTTTTCACTAGTATTACTCTGAGAATCATTCCTTGTCAGTGACTTTTTAGATTTCTCAGACAATAGGTATTAGCTGGTCATGCTCTTTTCTATAATTTCTTTCTTTTTTTTTACCAAATTTTATTCCTTATTATTAATTGGATATTTCTATATTTATATTTCAAATGTTATTTCTTTTCTCAATTTCCTGCCCATAAGATCCCTATCCAGTCTCGTCCCCTTGTTCTATTACTCCCCGTACTTCCCCTTTACGTTCCATTGAACTGGGAGTCAAACCCTGGGAGAACAAATGGTCTCTCTTTCCACTGATGCTCAAGAAGGACATACTCTGCCATATATGCCGTTCGAGCCATAATTCTTTCCATTTACCATCTTTGAATATTGGTTTAGTACCAGAAAGCTCTGGATCATTGGCATTGTTGTTCTTATGTGCTTGAAAGTCCAATTATCTCTTGTAATACTTTCTCAAAATGTACCAAAAAGAGGTCAGTTTTCAGGTCACTTGTATGCCACTAGCACTCAATTCTGTAATTGACGTGTAGCTATGTCTCTAAGGAAGTATCTATATCTGGTTCCTGGGACAATGCACTTCTCAGTTTCACCAAACTTATCTAATTTTTTTGGCTGATATAAATATATATATATATATATGTATGTATATATACATATATATATATATATATATATATATATATATATATATCCTTTGATGGCTCCTAGAGTTAAGACATAATGTATAATTTTTAACCTGGATTCTGTGCAACTAGGTCAAGAATGTAGAATCCAAAAATGACAGTGCCAAGTAGACTCCCTGCTATTCTTAAGAACTTATTGAAGTTGAGGTTTCACTGGTCCTCAAGCCATTCTTTACCCTGCCCATCTTCCTTCATCTTAGGTTTGGCCTTAAGAAAGAATCATGGTAAAGCATCCAAAACCCTCAAATCTGGCCCTGGAACACTGGAAGGTAGATAGAGTAGTGCTGATATCAAAAGATACTAGAGAAACGAATTCTATACACCATGTGGTATTTTGCTTTACTGATGTCTGAAAATTTTTGAATAAAATAAGTATTTGGAAGTTTTTCATTTGAAGTAGTTACACAGTATTTACACTGTTATACTCACTCTATAGATGGGCCCCTTTGTTGTCAAAATTATGGCAGAAAATGGAATTGGAAAGCAGAATTTTTGAGTACACATTCAAAAGTATTTATAAAGTCCCGTAACAAAGACAGTACAATGAGAAAGTGAAATACAATATTAATTCAATTAAGGTCTGTAGGGAAAATACTGGTCTTTGGGAAACAGAGAAAACCAAGAAAATTGAACTGTATGTCACAGGAATGAACCTGGGAATAAAAATATTATCTAGAAGAAACTCCCCCTGTCCATGTGCCTAAATCATTTCTGCCCATGCCAAGCCCCTAACTAACTTTCTCCATTCAGAGCATGTAACCACTAATGAAGCAAAGAGAAGCCTTTAACTTTACAGAGATGTAGTACATAAATGTTTCCACTGTGTCACAGGAGACACTCCTGGAAAGCCCACCTTTGAATCTGGTCATTGGAAGGAATGTTTAGCATGTAGGCCATGGCAGATCTCAATGACATCATCATTCATCCTCCCTGAAGAATCTCTTGTATCCTGGAAAGCCGTATATTCTTCCATGCTATCACAAGTGTTTTGCTGGAAGCAACTGCCTCTTAGATATTCCTTCAGTACCTTTAGTGTTTACTATTTGGCCTCTAAATCAGAGTATACAGCCATTTGGGAGTGAGAACAAGGAGGATGAAGAGATCAGAGATGGAGAGAATGAAGCTGGCCTTTGTCTTGGTATAAACAATGCTAGAAATTTGTCGTCCATGGGAAAGCTCAGTTTTTCATGGGTAGGTGTTGACTGAGTTCACTGAAGAGTTATCCTTGATCTGAGCCTTCCGCATCTGAGCATCAGGAGATGAGAGCCTGTCATCTGGTCTTCCCTGCTTGTTATGGTTCCCGGAAATCAGAGAGTTTATAACATTAATTTATTTATTCCAAAGCCAGGTGTTGGTTAGGGCAGAATTGTTTTCGTGAGAGCTCATCACTTTATTCATTTTGCCCAGAAGGAAATGTCCTAAGGGAGAAGGGAAAGTCAAATATTGTGTCCTTAGCTCAGTGTATACTCCGTCATGCTTTGAATTCCTTTAGTGAAGTTTGTGTCTGACACTGATGTCTGGGAGAGAGCAGAGCTTCTTGTTGAGTCTTCACCATCTCAGTCTTTCCACTAGTATTACTCTCCTGAGAGTGACCCTTTAGATTTCTGAGTGAATAGATGTGATTAGCTGGCAATTCTCTTTTCTTTTATTTCTTTATTTTTTTTATTTTTCTAGCAAATTTTATTGCCTTTTTGAATAGAATATTTCTATATTTACATTTCAAATATTGTTTCCAATCCCAGCTTCCTGTCGGTTAGGTCCCTAACCGGTCCCCCTCCCATTATTCTATAATTCCTCTTACTGCCCCTTGACATTCCCTTGAAATGGCAGTCAAACCTAGGGAGGACCAAGGGCTTCTGCATCCATTGGTGCCCAAAAGGCCATCCTCTGCTACCTGTGTATTTTCAACCATAGGTCTCTCCATGTACAGTCTTTTTATATGGGTTTATAACTGGAATGCTCTGGTCCATTGGCTTTGTTGTTATTTTGGGGCTAAAAGCCCCTTTAGTTCTTGTAAACCTTTCTCAAAATCTGCCAACAATAGGTCCATTCAGGTCACTGGTTTACCACTAACATTCACTTCTGTATTTACCAGGCTCTAGCTGTGTTTGTCAGGAAATATATATATATATATATTCTGGTTCCTGGCAGCATGCACTTCTTAGCTTCAACAATCTTTTCTAGTTTTGGTGGAAGATATGTTTATCTATCTATATCTGTATCTGTATCTGTATTTGTCTATATCTATATCTATATCTATATCTATATCTATATCTATACCTATACCTATACCTATACCTATACCTATACCTATACCTATACCTATACCTATACCTATTCCTATACCTATACCTATACCTATTCCTATACCTATACCTATACCTATACCTATACCTATATGTATCCATATATATATATATATATATATATATATATATATATATATATATATATGTGAGTGTGTGTGTGTGTGTGTGTGTGTGTGTGTGATATATATGTGTGTGTGCCTCCTTCAGCTATGATGTTAGACATGGATTCTGCACAACTAGGTCAAGAATGTAGAATGCACAAATGCCAAATAGACTTCCTCCTGTTCTTATGAACCTATTGAAGTTGCGGTTTCCCTGGATCTCAAGCCATTCCTCTCCTTGCTCATCCTCCTGAATTTTGTTTTCCTTGAAGAAAGAATCATGGTAAAGCATCCAAAACCTGCAAGTCAAGCACTGGGAAAATAGGAAGGTAGATATTACAGAACTGAAACTAAATGGGACTGCAGAACCGTATTCTATATTCCATGTTGTCCTTTGCTAATCTGATGTCTGGTAATTTTTGGATGAAATAAGGATTTTTGAGTTGATCACTTGAAGTAGGTACACAATATAAACACTGTTATATTCACTCTATAGGTGGTTCCCCTTCGTTTCCAAAATCATTGCAAAAATTGAATTCGTTAACAGAATTTTGAGTATACATTCAGGAATATACATAAATTCCCCTATCAAGGAATGTAAAATAATAAAATGTAATACAGTGTTGGGGATTTAGGCCAGTGATAGAGCGCTTGCGTAGCAAGCTCAAGGCCCTGTGTTCAGGCCCCAGCTCAGAAAAAAAAAAAAAAAAGAAAAGAAAATGTAATAGAATATAAACTCAATTAAATGTCTGTATGGAAAATACTGTCCATTGGGAAACAGAGAAAACCTAAGAAATTGATCTTTATGTCACAGGAATGGACCTAGGAATAAAATTATTATCCAGAAGACTCTCCTCCACTCCATGTTCCTAGATCTTTTCAACCAATTGCAAGCCCCTGACTAACTTTCTCCATTCAGAGCAGGCAACCACTAATGAAGCACAGAGAAGCACTCTAATTTTTGAGTGATGTAGTAAGTAAAGGTTTCCACAGCGTCACGGGAGACTATCCTGGAAAGAGCACCGCCAAATCTGGTCAATGTAAAGACAGCTTTTCAGCAGGTAAGTCATGGCAGTTCTCAGTGACATTATCATTTGTACCTCCCTGAAAAATTTCTTGTATTCTGGAGGGCCCTAGTTTCTTCTGTGATATCACAAGTGTTGCCGTGTCTGCATCTGCCTCTGATATTCTTTCAGTACCTCTAGGGTTTACTAATTGGCCTATAATTCAGAGGAAACAGCCTTTGGGAAGGAGAACAAAGAGAATGAAGAGATCAGAGATGGGGATAAGGAAGCTGGCCTTCTGTCTTGGTATAAAGAAAAAGGAAGAAATACTTGGTCCATGAGAAATCTACATGAGTCCCGGATAAGGACTGTGTGGGTTAGCTGAAGAGATAGCCTGGATCTGAGCCTTCCACATATGGAAATCTGGAGCTGGGATTCTCCCAGAATTATCTGTTCTTCCCTGCTTGCTATGGTTCCTGGAAACAGAGAGTTTATATCACTAATTTCTTTATCCCAAAAGCCAAATGATGGGAAGGGCGCTGTTTTCCTGAGTGCTCATCAATTTTATTCTTTTTGCCCAGTATAAAAACATCCTAAGGAAGAAGGGAAAGATCATTATTGTATCCTCAGCTCAGTGTAAACTCCTCCATGCTTTGGATTCCTACAGTGTGCATGTTGGGTCTGACACATATCTGGGAGACAAAATTGCTTCTAGTTGAGAATTCATCATCTCAGTCGTTCAACTAGTATTAATCTGACTACCATTGATTGACAGTGACTCTTTATATTTCTGAGTCTATAGGGGTGATTAGCAGGCAGTTCTCTTTTCTATATTTTTTTTCATTTTTAACTTAATTTTTTGCTTCTTTAGTTGGATACTTCTATATTATCTTTAGAAATGTTCTGTCCTTTTCCAGTTTCCTGTCCATATGATTTCTAAGCAGTCCCCATCCAATTCCTCTAAAACCACCCTTACTGCCCCTTTACATTCCCATAAACTGGGAGCTAACCTAGTGATGAAACCAAAGGGCTTCTCCTTCCTTTGGTGCCCAAAAAGCCATCTTCTGCTACATATATAGTTGGAGTCTTAGGTCAGTCCATATACATTTTTTGAATATTGGTTTAGAACCTGAAATCTCTGGTTCCTTGGCATTGTTGTTCTTATGGTGTTGAACGCCTCTTAAGCTCTTGTAATCCTTTCTCAAAATCTAACAACAAGAGGTCCATACTCAGTTCACTGGTTTGCCACTTGCTTTCATTTCTGTATTGGACCTGCTCTAGCTGTGTCTCTCAGGAAAGATATACATCCTGTTCCTGGAGGCATGCACTTCTCAGCTTCAACAGTCTTATCTAGTTTTTGTGGCATATATATATATATATATATATATATATATATATATATATATATATATATATATGTATATATATATATTACAATAATATAATACAAATTAATATATATACTACAGTATACTATATAATATACAATATAATATATAATACAATAATATAATAAAATATAATATATATACTACAAAATACTATATAATATACAATATATATATATTGTACATATGTACAATGTACATATATATATAGTACATATATATATGTGTATATATATATATTTATATATTTATATATATATATATATATATATATATATATATATATGTATATATGGCTAATAAGGCCATGAGATTACATGGAATTTTGACATGGATTCTTTGGAACTACCTCAATTATTTAGAATCCACAAATGACAATGCCAAATAGACTTCCTCCTGTTCTTAAGAAACTAGTAATGTTGTGGTGTTCCCTAGACCTCAAGCCATTGCTCTCCCTGCCCAACCTCCTGAATCTTATGTTTTATCTGAAGAAAGAAGCATGGTAAAACATCCAAAACCCTCAAGTCTGACCCTGCAAACACAGGAAGGTAGGTATTAGGGAACTAACATCTAATGGTATTACTGAATCACATTCTTTTGTCCATGTTGTCCTTTGTTTTACTGATGTCTGGTAATTTTTGGATGAAATAAAAATTTGGGTGTTTACAATTTGAAATAGTTACAGAGTATTTTCAATGTTATATTCACTCTACACCTGGGCCTCCTTTGTTGCCGAAATCACTGCTATGCCACAAGCATTCACTTCTGTATTTTACATGCTAAAGCTGTGTATCTCAGAAAGACCTATATTGGTTCCTAGCAGCATGTCCATTTTAGGTTCATCAATATTATGTAATTTTGGTGGCTGATTTATCCATCTATCTATGTATCTATGTATCTATGTATCTATGTATCTATGTATCTATGTATCTATGTATCTATATCTATATCTATATCTATATCTATATCTATATCTATTTCTATATTTATATCTATATCTATATCTACATCTATATCTATATCTATATCTATATCTATTTCTATATTTATATCTATATCTACATCTATATCTATATCTATATCTATTTCTATATCTATATATTTCTATATCTATATCTATATCTATATCTATATCTACATCATCTATATCTATAGCTATATCTATATCTATTTCTATATTTATATCTATATCTATATCTACATCTATATCTATATCTATATCTATTTCTATATCTATATATTTCTATATCTATATCTATATCTATATCTATATCTATATCTATATCTATATCTATATCTATATCTATATCTATATCTATATCTATATCTATATCTATATCATCTATATCTATAGCTATATCTATACCATATATCTATCTATATCTATATCTACATCTATATCTATATCTATATCTTATATCTATATGTATATCTATTTCTATATCTATATTTATCTATATCTGTATCTATATCTATCTATATCTATACTATATCTATATCTATATATCTATATCATCTATATCTATATCTATCTATATCTGTATCTATATCTTTATTCATTTATCTATCTATATCTATCCAACTTATGTTTCTCTCTCTCTTTATATATAAAAAATACAATAATATAATACAATATAATATATATTAGAATATACTACATAATATACAATATTATATATAGGCCCCTACTGCTATGAAGGTAGGTGGAATTTTAACATGGATTCTTCACAAGTAGGTCAAAAGTGAGGAATCCAAAAATGAAAATGCCAAATAGACTCCCCATTGTTCTTATGAACCTATTGAGTTGAAGTTTCACGGGACATCAAGCTATTCCTCTCACTGCCCATCCTCCTGAACCTTATGTTTGTCCTGAAGAAAGAATCATGGTAAACATCCAAATCCCTCAAGTCTGTGCCTGGAAAAACACAGGAAGGTAGATGTTAGGGAATTGTTATCTAATGGGACTACAGAATCACATTCTATACCACATGTTTATTTTGCTTTACTGATCATTGGTAATTTTTGGATAAAAAAAAAGGATTTGGTAGTTTATCATTTGAAGTAGGTACAGAGTATTTACACTGTTATATTCACTCTTTTTCTTGGCCTCCATTGTTGTCAAACTCATTACAAAAATGTTGAATTGCAAAACAGAATTTTTGACTACACATTCAGGATTATATATATATATATATATATATATATATATATATATATATAGTGCCCTATCAAGGAATATACAGTAAGAAAATGAAATACAGTATTCCCTCAATAATAGGGCTGTAGGGACAATCCTGGCCTTTGGGAAACAGAGAATACCTAGGAAATTGAAATGAATGTCACAGGAATGGACTTTGGATTAAAATTATTATCCAGAAGAATCTATTCCCTTCCATGATCCTAGATTTTTTCTACCCATTACAAGCCCCTGACTAAGTTTCTCCATTCAAAGCATGTAAACACTAATGAAGCTAAAAGAAGTCTCTAGTTTTAGAGAGATGAATATATAAAGGTTACCACTGTTTCACAGGAAACACTCCTTGAAGGGGCACCCTCAAAATGGTCATTAGAGAAAGAAGTTCAGCAGGCAGGCCATGGCTGATCTCAGTGACTTCACCATGGGGCCCTCCTTGAAAAGTCTCTTGTACCTTGGATAGGTCTAGCTTCTTCTGTGATGTCAAAACTGTTGTTGTGTCTGCAAGTTCCTCTTGGATATTCCTTCAGTACCAATAGTATTTACTATTTGGCCACTAATTCAGAGTAAACAGCCATTTGGAAGGGAGAACACAGAGGATAACAAAGTCAGAGATGGGGAGAAGGAATCTTGAAATCTGTCTTGGTATAAAAAAGGGGGGAAAAACATTGTTCATGGGAAATTCAGTGGGTCCTGGGAAGGCATTGAGTGGTTTCACTAAAGAGATAGACTTGATCTGAGCCTTCCACATATGGGAATCAGGAGCCAGGTGCCTCTCCAGAAGCTTCTGGACTTCCCTGCTTGTTAAGATTGCTGGAAATCAGAGAGTTTATATCATTCATTTCTTAATTCCAAAAGCCAGTTGTTCGGAAAGGGTCCATTGTTTTTCTGAGAGCTCATCACTTTTGTTTTTGTTGACCCATAGTAAAACATCCTAAGGAAAAAGGGAAGGAAAAGTTTTGTATCCTCAGCTCAGTGTAAGCTCCTCCATGCTTTGGATTCCTAGAGTGCAGTTTATGTCTGACATTGTTATCTAGGTGAAAGAAGTGTTTCTAGTCGATGTTTGATCATCTTCCTCTTTCCACTAGTATTACTCTGACTAACATTCCCTGACCGTGAATCATTAGATTCCTGAGTCAATAGGTGTAATTAGCAGGCAGTTCTCTGTTGTAATATTTTTAGTTCACTAGTTTGCCACTGGCATTCACTTTTGTATTTGACATGCTCTAGCTTTTTTCTCTCAGGGAAGATCTATATCCGGTTCCTGGATGAATGCACTTACTAGGTTCATCTATCTTATCTAGATTTGTTACTCTGTATATATATATATATATATATATATATATATATATATATATATATATATATATACTGTATATATACTTTGGTGACTTCTACAATTATGAGGTTATGAATTTTAGCATGGATACTGCGCAATTAGCTCAAGAATGTAGAATCATCAAATGACAATGCCAAATAGACTCTTCCTGTTCTTACGAACCTATTAAATTTGAGGTATACCTGGACATCACTCATTCCTCTACCTGCCCATCCTCCTGAATCTTATGTTTGGCCTGAAGAAAGAATCATGGTAAAACATCCAAAACCCTCAAGTCTGTCCATGGGAACACAAAAAGGTAGATATTAGAAACTGATATCTAATAGAACTACAGAATCACATTCTATATTCTATGTAGTCCTTTGCTTTACTGATGTATGATAATTTTAGGAAAAATAATAAGGATTTGGGATTTTATCATTTGAAGAGATTACACAATATTTACACTGTTATATTCACAATAAAGTGCCCCCCCTTTGTTTCCAAAATCATTGCAAAAACTTGAACTGAAAAGCAGAATATTTAAGTTCACATTCGGGAATATATATATATATATATATATATATATATATATATATATATATATATAAAGTTCAATACCAAGGAATATACAATAAGAAAATGTAATAAAATTTTCATTCAAGTAAAGGTCCGCACAGCAAATCCTGGTCTTGGGAAACAGAGAAAACCTAGCAGATTGAACTGAATTTCACAGGAATATACCTGGGAATAGAATTATTATCCAGAAGAATCTCCTCCATTCCATGTTCCTAGATCTTTTCTACCTATGCCAAGACCCTGACTAACTTTTTTCCATTCAGAGCATGCAACCACTATTGAAGCAGTGAAAAGTCTCTAGCTTTAGAGAGATGTAATATGTAAAGGTTGTACTGTGTCACAGGAGACATCCTGGAAAGGGTACCCTCAAATCTGCTCAATGTAAGGAAAGCTGTTCAGCAGGTAGACTATGGCAAATCTCAGTAACGTCATCAATATTCCTTCCATGAAAAATCTCTTGTATCCTGGAGAGCCCTAGCTTCTTCTGTGACATTACAAATGTTGTTTGACAACAACTGCCTCTCAGATAGTCCTTCCATCTATCTCTGATTTACTAATTGGCCTCAAATTCAGAGTAAAGAGCCAATTGGTAGCGAGGACAACTAGAATGAAGAGATCAGAGATGCGGAGGAGGAAGCTGGACATCTGTTTTGGTATAAAAGAAAAAAAGAAGTATTTGGATCTTGGGAAAATACCCTGGGAAGATGACTTTAGTTCTTTTGTTCTCTATGTTCACCGAGCTCTTGGAGAAGTTGCTGAAAATCATAAATACCTTTGGGTAGATGGGAAAGTTTCTAGATACCCTTTTTAGATTTCCATGGTACTGGGGATTATATGGGTGACGGTAAATGTTTCCCAGGAAGAGTGCTAGAGCCAGATTGATTTTAGATGCTTTAAAAGACATCGAATTTTTCTGATATACTTGGGCTAATGGCATAAGGTCTAAATGTTTTTTTTTCCAATGTGGACTTTCCATCAGTCCTTTGGAAATATGAAAATGGTTTTGTATTTTTGAAGTCTAATTTGCACAATGACAAATCACTTTGAGCATGGAGAACACTTTCTAGATCCCTAGAAAGGGGTAAAGAAATTCCCTGAAACCCTGGGCATGCCTTTTTGGTAGAAGGAGGAGTTACTTGAGCATCTTTGGATGATATGGAATATCCAGCATGCCTTTGTAAGGGTTGGCAACTTTCCACATTTCCTTGGTTATTTTTTTAAAAATTCCAAGGCCCTTGGACAGATGGAGAAGTTGTGGGACTCACCTGAGGAATAGTTGTAGGTTTTGGTGTCTCTTTGGCAGCAGAAGATGGCACAAGATCCCTTTTGGCAGAAGGGGGAAGGTTAAACCTGTCTTCCTTAGACGAGAAATTTCTCAAGACTCCAACAAAAGGATCAAATCTTAACACTTTGTTTCTAGAAACTGGATGCCTGTGATCCACTTTGGTAGAGGGAGAATGTCGACTATTTCTCCAAAGAGTGGACATGTGAATTAAATCTACTTGGGTAGATGGGGATAGTTGTAAAGCATGCTGTTCAGATGCAGTAGATCCTAAGACATACTTCTCAGATGAGGAAGGTCTTAATGTACCATGTATATGCGTGGAAATCCTGACTGTGATGTCAGAATGGGGGTTAGGTATTAGAGCAACCTCTGAAGATGTGACTTCTCCTAGAGCATTATGGACATATGTTAGAGGTCTGCGAGCCTCATGAGCAGATTAGGATGTTTCTAGACATTGTTGTGTAATTGTGGAAGTTCCAAAAAAAATTTATTTTGCCGGAGAAGTGAAAACAGACTATTGTATAGAAGTGTCAGATTCCTAGCATGCTTGACAGGCAAAACAGGTTCCAAGGCCACTTCAGAATATAAGGTAAAATCCATAGCCTTTGATGTACTTGGCAGATGTTCTGGGTCTGCTTGTGGGTATAAAGAAGGACTGGCAACCCTTTCTGCATTTTTGGAAGAGTGTGTAGCATCTTCTGTAGTTGGGGAAAATGGCTCATCTTGAGGAGATAAGGAAGTTCCTATAGCCTACTGTGAAGTTTGCGGAGGTTGTATGCATTCTTTTGCACAAATAGAATCCAAGGAATCCCTTTCCTCAGATGTCAAAGTTGCTACAGACAGTGGTGTTTGCATATCATGTTCCACCACTTCCGATTCACATATGGTTGGATCCATAACCTTCTCTACAGATGGAATATGTCCTAGATCATCTTTTGTACATGTGTCACATCCACAAGCCATTTCTAAAGATGTGGCTGTGGGTAGAACTCCTTTTGTAGATGTTTCTTGTCCCACAGTCTCTTTACGAGGTAGAGTACTATTCATAGAATCCTGTTCAGTTTTGGGAAATTCTAGCATCTCTGATGTATATTTTGAAAATTTTGGAGCCTCTCCTTTCAGGACATAATGACCTAGAGTAGCCTGAGGAGGTAGGGGATGTTTTATCTTCTCTGAACGTTGTATAAATATGGAATCCGCACGGCTCATTTACAGTGTGTTATGATAAACTTCGCTCATTTGGGCCTAATGACAAGACGGAAGGGTTCTTTTCTGTGGTAGAGGATATTTGTATAATTTTCTGTTGTATGGGGACATTTGAAGTACTGGGGGAGATAGTGAGAGTGCAGGTTCATATTTTTTATGTACAGAAGGCAAAAGAGTTCCTTGCGTGGACTCAGAATTTTCTACCACATCTTGAGTGGGTGTGGAACTCTCAAGAGCCCCTTCTGAAACTGGCAATGGTCCTTGATCTAATGGTGAACATGCAGAAAGTTTTGTCTTTGCTTGGGCTGTATTATGAGGTTCACTTGGAGATTTGTGACTGCATTTTCTCCCACTTGGATCATAAGTGATGATTTAAGCCCATTTTTAATAGTGGAGGACTTTGAAGGTCCTCGGTTTAATACGGAGGTTCTGAATTCCCCTTTGTCAGCAGAATCAGTTTTCAAACTCATTTTTCACGAAGCAGATTATATAAGGCACTGTGGTGGAGATTGCAGATTGGATAAGGCACTGTGCTGGAGATGGGGGACATCCTTGACTGTCTTTGTGAGTGGACATAGTTCTCTGCCCTGCTTTGGCAAATGGCGAAGGTATTAAAATCTCATTTGGACAGGGGTCAGAAATTAATCCATTTGTGGAATATGAGAAATCACTGAGATTACTTTTAAGAGAAGAAGTTTTTCAGCCATCTTTGTCTGATGGGGCCTGTTGTACCTTTCCTGGATCAGAGGTGTCTTCCCAAACACACTTTAGAGGAGAATTGGAAAGACTGGAGTCCTGAAGGATATGGAAAGAACATTTGAAACTCCTTTGGAAACTCTGTGGAACAGAGAGCTGATCAACCAGAAGAGTGGACAATATTGAGACCTCACGGAAGGAGAGACTGCCACTTCTGCCCACTGGTGCCCACGTCCCTAGCTCAAGAAGAAACTGAATAGTTCCTCTGTAAACATGGATATAGGAGCAGTCAAGCTGCAGGAGGCCTGGAGTCCAAATTACACCTGAATCTGAACTGGTCCAAACAGTATTCTACATCTAAGTCTTGTGTGGGGTGGGGATGTCTTAGACCGTCAGAGGGGCAGAAACCCCTGAGAATTCTGCTCACATTCCTGACTCAAGAAAAAAAAAAACAACTAGCTCCATCTGGACCTCCTCTTCATAGGGACCTAGTAGCAGTAGGGTCAGGAAATTTCTGGTTGCAGCCCTCATGGAATGCTCACAGTCAGCCCAAAGTGCAAGTTCAGGACTGAGACAAGAGGTGAATTCAACTTTTCTGCACGAAGTGAGTTGACTGGTGGACTCAGAAAATACAAGGGCAGAACTTCTCTGGGACCAGAAACTTCCAGTTCATAGCTGGCTTCTGAACCTCACTGATCCCGTCTCAGAGCTCCCTGCTCCTAGATGCTGTGGGAGAGAGAGCTGATCACACAGGAGTGTGGGCAATATCGAGGGTAAAAGGCATAGAGACTGCCACTTCTGCCCATCATTGCCCACATCTATGGCCCAAGAGAAAACAGCATAGTGCCTCTGAACCCAGGAATATAGCAGAAGTAAAACTGAAGGAGAACCATGTTCCAGACTGTGCCTGGATCTGAACAGAACTGGTCAAACAGCTCCCTGCACACAGATCCTGAGGGTGGGGTAACTAGACCTTCAGAGGAGCAGACACTCCTGGGAAACCAGAGGAGACTACTCTCTGCCCAGACTCCTGACTGAAGAGAAAAACACCTTGTGCCATCTGTGCCCCCTGCCCACACAGAAGGACCTAGGAGAAGTATGGGAATTTCCTTCCGGTTCCTGCCCAAAGGGACACCTGAAAGCCAGTGGAGAGGAGAAACTGCACGCATGAGAGCAGAATACTCTATTCCCATAACTGGGTAAAAAATAAAAAAAAGAAAAACAGGTGTACAGGTGTCCTGACATATGAGCCTACAAGACAATCAAGCCACTGTCA
Source organism: Rattus norvegicus (assembly GCF_021556685.1). Taxonomy (NCBI): domain Eukaryota; kingdom Metazoa; phylum Chordata; class Mammalia; order Rodentia; family Muridae; genus Rattus; species Rattus norvegicus. The sequence continues at coordinate 12,216,124 of NC_141555.1, forward strand.
GAAAGAGCAAGACAAGCTAACTCCAGAGACAACGTGATGGCTAGTGTCAGGCACAGGAATACAAACAAGAGAAATAAAATCTACTTGGGCACATCAGAGCAAAAATCTCCCACCAAAGCAAACACTGGATATCCAAACACTCCAGAAAAGCAAGATCTAGATTTAAGGTCACATTTTATCATGGCGATGGAGGATGTTAAGAAGGTCAAAAATAACTCCCTTAAGAAAATACAGGACGACAGAAAATACAGACTTAAAAAAGTAAAATCCCATAAAGAGGGGATACAAAAGTACCTTAAAAACTACTGGAAAACCAAGAAAACAGGAGAAGGAAATGAACAAAACCATCCATGAGTTAAAAATGGTATAGAAACAATAAAAAAAGCACAAAGGAAGACAACCTTGGAGATGGAAAACCTAGGAAAGAGACCAAGAGTCATAGATGTGAGAATAACGAACAGGATAAAAGAGATAGAAGACATAATCTAAGGAGCAGAAGATTCCATATAAAACATCCACACAACTGTCAAAGATAATGTAAAACAGAAAAAGCTCCTAGCCCAAAACATACAGGAAATCCAGGACACAATGAGAAGATCAAACCTAAAGATAACAGGTATAGAAGAGAGTAAAGACTGCCAACATCCAGGGACAGTAATATCTTCAACAAAATTATAGAATAAAACTTCCCTAAAGAAAACGATGCCCATAAACATGCACAAAGTCTACAGAACTCCAAATAGATTGGACCAGAAAAGGATATGCTCCCATCACATAATAGTCAAAATACCAAATGCACAAACCAAATAAAAATATTAAAAGCAGTAAGGGAAAAGGTTAAATAACATATAATGGCAAACCTATCAGAATTACACCAGAATTCTGACCAGAGACTATGAAAGATAGAAGATCCAGGGCAGATGTCATGCAGACAATAAGAGAACAAAAACGCTAGCCCAGGCTACTGTATCCAGCAAAACTCTCAATTAACATAGATGGAGAAACCAAGATATTCCATGACAAAACCAAATTTACACAATATTTTTCTACATATCCAATAATACAAAGGACACTAACTGGGAAACCCTAACACAAGAGGCAAGAAAAATCATAGACAAAGCAAGAAATTAATCTTTTTACCAGAAAACAAAGAGTAGCACACAATCATAAACTACCCTCCAATTATGAAAACAAGAGAAAGTGACAATCACTATTCCTTAATATCTCTCAATTTCAATAGACTCGATCCCCCACTAAAAATACACAGATTGACAAACTGGATACATAATGAGGACCCAGCATTTTGCACTACAGGAAACACACTGCAGAGACAAAGACAGATACTACCTCAGAGTAAAAGGCTGGAAAACAAATTTCCAAGCAAATGGCTGAAGAAGCAAGCTTGAGTAGCCATTCTAATATCATATAAATTCGATTTTCAACCAAAAATCAACAAAAAGCATAAGGAAGGACACTTTATATTCATCAAAGGAAAGGTCCATGAAGATGAACTCGAAATCATAAATGTCTGTGCTCCAAATACAAGGGCACCTACATACATAAAAGAAACCTTCCTAAAGCGCAAAGAACATATTGCACCACAAACAATGATAGTAGGAGTTTTCAACACCCTTCTCTCATCACTAGAGAGATCACGGAAACAGATATGAAACAGAGACATAGACAGACTAACAGAAGTTATAAACCAAATGAACTTAACAGATATTTTAGAACATTCTATCATAAAACAAAAGGATATAGCTTCTTCTCTCCACTTTATGGCACTTTCTCCAAATTTGATCACATAATCAGTCAAAAAGCAGGCCTGAAAGGATACAGAAATATAGAATTAATCCCATACATCCTATCAGACCACAATGGGCTAAGGCTGTTCTTCAATAGCAGTGAGGAAGGAACACCCACTGATACATTGAAGTTGAACAATGATCTACTCAATGTTAACTTGATCAAGGAAGAAATGAAGAAAGAAATTAAAGTCTTCTTAGAATTTAATGAAAATGAAGGGACCATATACGCAAACTTTTGGGACACAATGAAAGCTTTGGTAAAAGAAAAACTCATAGCTCTGACTGTCTGCATAAAGAAACAGGAGAGAGCATACATCAGCAGCTTGACAGCACACCTAAAAGCTTTAGTACAAAAAGAAGCAAATATGCGCAGGAGTAGTAGAAAGCAGGAAATAATCGAACTCAGTGCTGAAATCAACCAAGTAGAAAAAGGGGACCATACTAAAGCTGGTTCTTTGAGAAAATCAACAGGATACATTAACCCGTAGCCAGACTACCCAGGTAGCACACAGAATGTGTCTAAATTAACAAAATCAGAAATGAAAAGGGAGACATAACAGCAGAATCAAAGCAAATTAAAAAAGTCTTCAGATCGTCCTACAAAAGCTAATATTCAACAAAACTTGAAAATCTGGAGAAAAAGAATTTTCTAGACAAGTGCCAGGTAGCAAAGTTAAATCAGGAACAGGAAGACCGTTTAAACAACCAATAAATGCTAAGGTAATACAAGCAATCATTAAAAACCTCCCAATCAAAAAGAGTCTAGGATAAGATGGGTTTAGTGCAGAAATCTATCAAAAATTCATAGAAAATTTCATACCAATACTGTCCAAACTATTCTACAAAATTGAAACATATGGAGCACTATCATACCCCTTTTAGGAAGCCACAATTACTCTTATACCTAAACCACACAAAGACCCAACATAGAAAGAGAACTTCAGAAAATATTCCCTTTGGAATATCTATGCAAAAATACTCGATAAAAATCTTGCAAATCGAGTCCAAGAACAGATCAAAACAATCATCCATCATCTTAAACTAGGTTTTATCCCACGCATGCAGGGATGGTTTTCTATATGGAAACCATCAACATAATCCATTATGTAATCACACTCAAAGATAAAACGCAATGATACTTTCATTAGAAGCTGAGAAAGCATTTGACAAAATTCAACATCCCTTCATGATAAAAGTCATGGAAAGTATAGGAACTTAAGGACCATTCCTAAATATATACAGCAAACCAGTAGGTAACATTAAACTAATGGAGAGAAACATGAAGCAATCCCACTAAAATCAGGGATATGACAGTGCTGTCCACTCTCTCACACTTTATTTAACATGGTTCTAGACGTCTTAGCCTGAGGAAGCAGAAAACAAAAGGATGTGATAGGGACATAGTTTGGAAAGGAAGAAGTCAAAAAAGCACTGTTTGTAGTTGATATGATAGTATACTTAGTGACCTCAAAAGTTCCACAAGAGCATTACTAACCCTGATAAACAATTTCAGTAAAGTGGCTGGTTATAAAAATAACTCTGCACAAAAGCTAAACAAGTGGAGAAAGAAACTGTGGTTATGACACCCTTCACAAAAGCCCCAAATAATAAAAAATATCTCAGGGTGACTTTATCCAAGCAAGTAAAAGATATGAGTATATGAGCAGAACCTCAAGTCTCTGAAGAAACTGAAGGAGATTTCAGAAGATGGAAAGATCTCCCTTGTCCATGGGCTGGCAGGAGTAATACAGTAAAAATGGCCATTATACCAAAATCAACCTACAGATTTATTCCAATCCCATCAAAATTCCAATCCAATTCTTCATAGATTTAGACAGAACAATTCATAAATTCATCTGGTATAACAAAAAGCACAGAATAGCTAAAATTATCCTCAACAATAAAATTATTTCCCTGGGAATCACTGTCCCTGAACTCATGCAGTATTGCAGAGCAATAGTGATAAAAACTGTATGATATTGAGACAGAGCCAGCCAAATAGACAAGTGGAATAGAATTGAGGACACAGTAATGAACCCACACACCCATGGTCACTTAATTTTTGAGAAAGGAGCCAAAACCACTCAATGGAAAAAAAAGATATCATTTTCAGGAGTTTTTGCCTGTTAAACTGGGGGGTCAGTATGTAGAAGAATGCAGATCGTTCCATTCTTACTGCCCTGTAGAAAGCTTAACTCCAACTGGATCAAGTACCTCCACATCAAACCAGATACACTCAAACTAACAGAAGAAAAATTGGGGAAGCATCTTGAACACATGGGCAGTGGAGAAAATTTCCTGAACAAAACACCAAAGGCTCAAGCTCTAAGATCAACAATCAACAAATTCAATCTCAGAAAACTACAAAGCTTCTGTAAGGCAGAGGACATTGTTGTTAGGACAAAATACCAACCAACAGATTGGAAAATGGTCTTTACCAATCCTGCAACTGATTGAGAGCTTTTACCCAAGATATATAAAGAAATCATGAAGTTAGATTGCATGAGACAAATAACCCTATTGAAAAATGGGGTTCAGAGCAAAACAAAGAATTCACATTTGAAGAATATCGAATGGCAGAAAAACACCTAAAGAAATGTTCAACATCTTTAGTCATAAGGGAAATGCAAATCAAAACAACCATGAGATTCCACCTAACAACAGTCATAATGGATAAGATGAAACTAAGGTGATAAAAGATGCTGGTGAGGATGTGGAGAAAGAGGAACACTCCTCCATTGTTCGTGGGATTGAAGACTGGAACAACCATTTTTGAAATCAGTCTGGAGGTTCCTCATCAAATTGGACATTGTTCTACCTGAGGATCCAGCTATACCTCTCTTGGGCATATTCCCAAAAGATGCCCCAACATATAAAAAAGACATGTGCTCCACTATGTTCATAGCAGCCTTATTTATAATAGGAAAAAGCTAGAAAGAACCCAGATGCCCTTCAACAGAGGAATGGATACAGAAAATGTGCTACATCTGCACAATAGATATATTATTCAGCTATCAAAAACTATGACTTGATGAAAATCGTAGGCAAATGGATGGAACTGGAAAATATCATCCTGAGTGAGGTAACCCAATCACAGAAAAACACACAGGGCATGCACTCATTGATAAGTGGCTATAAGCCCAAATGCTTGAATTACCCTAGATGAACAGAACAGATGAACAGATGAAACTGAAGATGGATGACCAAAATGCGAATGCTTCACTCCTTCTTTAAAAGGGGAACAAGAATGCCCTTGGGAGGGAATAGGGAGGCATAGATTAAAAAAGAGGCAGAAGGAACACCCATTCAGAGCCTGCCCCACATGTGGTCCATACATGATAGCCATCCCATTAGACAAGATGGATGAAGCAAAGAAGTGCAGGCCGACAGGAGCCGGATGGATTTCCCTCCTGAGGGAAACAGTCAGAATACAGCAAATACAGAGGCGAATGCCAGCAGCAAACAACTGAACTGAGAATGGGACCCCCGTTGAAGGAATCAGAGACAGAACTCAACGAGCTCAAAGGAGCTCGAGACCCCTTATGAACAACAATGACAAGCAACCAGAGTTTCCAGGGACTAAGCCACTACCTAAGGACTATACATGGACTGACCCTGGACTCTGATCTCATAGGTAACAATGAATATTCTAGTTAGATCACCAGTGGAAGGCGAAACCCTTGGTCCTGCTAAGACTGAACCCCCAGTGAACGTGGTTGTTGTGCGGAGGGCGGCATTGGGGGGAAGATGGTGAGGGGAACATTCATAAAGAAGGGGAGAGGGAGGGATTAGGGGGATGTTTGCCCGGAAACCAGGAAAGGGATAACACTCGAACTGCAAATAAGAAATACTCAAAAAAAATTAAAAAAAAAGAATAGGCTCAAAATTAAAAAAAAAAAAAAAACCTTAGATTTTGTATAAATTTTTTTTCCATAGTTCGCCCAGAAGGGAAATACTGATTCAAATATAGTACAGAGTTAGTGATTGTTTAATGGATGGGCTAACCTTTTTATTGATATCAACCATTTGTAATGAATAAAAGTTGTGTGCTTTTTGGGTACAAGGTTCCCACTCTTTGTGTGGTTTGAGCAACCACACGTATTTGGATTAAAAACCTTATAACCTCATGCTACTGCAGCGGTCACTTTGTCAATCTGTGCTCCATGGTTGCACTCCAGAAATGGTCCACTATGGGGTATTGCAACATTTTGGTTCATCACAGGGAAATGTGCAACTTCCAGACCACAATTGGCAAAGATATCAGAAGTAAGCTCAATCAAATCTTTGTTTTGTGTTCTGTGTTACTTTCTCTTTTGTTTCTGTATCATGTCTTGTCTTTGTTCAATGTTGACTTGTGTTGTCTGCCTCTGCTGTCAGAAGTGTTTGAGTCCCCACTGGAGAGGGTATAGAGTCCACTCGGTGGTCACTATTGGTCCTGTAAGGGGCTTACAGCTGTGACAGGATGTCTTGTAAGTTGTCACAGGCCATAGGCCCTAGAGGATGCTCTAGGAGGAGAAAGGAATTTAGAGGACACTCTAGAATCCCATTAGGAGGTGGGATCAGATATTCTGCCTCATCCCATAAGCTGTTAAGGCTAAGATGCATTTTGGGCCAGGTACTGATGGTAACAGGCATCTGTGGTATTTGCTTATAGAATGCTTTTTCTTGGTCTTGTTTGACTAGTTTGTTTTCTTTGGTATTTTCGAGTGTCTTTTTTGGCTTTTGTTTCATTTTTGGACTTTGAACTGTTTGGCTTGTTTCTCAAGAAGTTTTAATTGGTCCTCTTGGTGCTTAACTTGGAAATAATTTGCTTGAGAGAAATGTTTTCTGCCAGGGAGCCTGCCTTATCTGCTGGCCATATTTCAAGTGAGGAGTTGCTCTTCAGCATTAAGTCACCTTCCTTGTTAGTCATCTTGTCATAGACAGTGCCTCTGATCCTATCCCTGCAGCAGTCAGTTCTTGCCCCTATGCTCAAAATGACCCAGGATGGTGGTCAGGGTAGTCCCTAAAATAGTTTCAGAAAGATTCTGCAGCAGACTGTGAGGAATTTTGTTTTGCCAGACAAAACAGGCTTTACTCTAGGATGTCAAGAGGAGAAAGTCTTGGCATCGGCTCTTCAGCTTCCTCCAACTGGAGGCTGTGGCCAAGGTCAGGATCAATGTTTTCTTTTCCATTGCCCTCTAACTCAGAGAGGCGGCTTGGTGAAGGGCTACTACTGCAGTTCTGGGAGGGCTATACTTCTATTAAAGATCAGCATTCCAGTGTTAATAATCTATTTATTGGTTGAAAGAGGCAGGAAACCTAATGCAATTTTGACCCCTGCCTCAGGAATGCCAGCAGAAAGTCCTTAAAACCAATTGCCTCTAACTATAGCTTACTCTCTAATACCTGAGGCTTCAGTGGGATAACACCCCCTGGGCAAGCCCTCTTCAATACTCAAATGCTATTTTCTCCTGGTCCTTTGGCGCAAGGTCACCAGGCATGTCTGAGAGCCTGGAAGAAACTTCCCCCCCTAAAGCAGATGAACCATACAATTATTTTATCAGCCACTTGGCATCTAGCACTCAGGTCCTAATCATCTCTCCATCCTTTTGTTATTAATTCTTACTGGAAGTGTCCTTCTTAGTGTCCTTCAGAGCCTGGGTCTCTTTAGAGGCAGAATCACTGAGGTGAGTATAAGGAGCTGAGCTGAGCTTAGTCCACAGAGACAGCCAGTAACAGACCAGCTGCCTCTCTGCTCTCTTTTGTTTCATAAGGCACAAACTTGTGCTCGATTATGGGCTGGCCTTTTCACACCAAGAAAGCTGGCTCATTTAGCTGTGTGACTGAATGCTATTTGTCACCTGATCTGGTTGTCCCACCGGCTCTCACCAGGCCACCCCCTAGCATTCTTTCCTGGCCCCTTATCGCTGTTCTTAAGATTTTTATCACCTAAGACACTGTGTTCTTTGACTTAAAATATATCCCATCCTGCTAATATGCATGTCCCAGATTCACGTTCTGAAGGTCCTAATTCTAAAGCAAGGGGATGGTGCATCCCCCTAAATATTAAATTTGCCTCCACGGTTTGAACCAGGATTGATATTCCTGGTGTTTTAGAATGTTTCAATCAGGTGCTGATATGGAGATTATATTTATTATAAAAATTTTTAAAAGAGACAGTGCATTCCTACTGTCCCGCTTTTGGGCACTGATTCAAAGAAGGATCCCAGGGAGGCACTGAACATGTCGCAAGGTACACATGACTTCATCTACAGCCTGCACTCCACTGAGAGGACCTGCTTCCTCAAAGAACTGCACCACTTCAAGAAGAATTAGAAGCCTACCACCCACTCCAGGACAGCTAAAATATGTATTCTTCAACAATGCAATACCTTTCGTAGGATTTGACTTTTTGGATAATGCAATTATGATTGTTGCAGGAACCCAAATTGTATTGTCTATTAGATTTATTTTGAGAATTTAAAAAAGTCAATCAGCATGTTATTTTTTTCCTTCTATGTATCAACACATTATTTATTTTTCAGTTATTGATGCTGTATTTTAAGGACACAGGGTTTGCTTATTTCTTATTTGACATGCATGGGATACCTATTTATCTCTTTGACTTTTCCTTATATATTTTGGCCCTTGGACATTTAATCATTTAACCAGCCTTGATAAGTAACAGGGAGATAATATAGCAACTATAGCTATTCACTTATATTATCATAGCTTAACTGTCGACAATGCTTTGATGAGGGTCAAGCTCACCTAAAAATCTCCATCCCAGTCCAGGCAAGGACATTTTTGTCCTTCAGTCAAACGAGACCAACAATCTTTTCTGCCTACTCTCCTGATGCCTTTGCTGAAAAACCAAAAAAATTGTCACCCCTGCGTGCTGAGCTGGACAGTCAATGATGGATAAGAGAGTGATATATTCATGAATAAAGGGCCTTAGACAGGACCGACATTAGCTGCTGCCTTATCCCATGGTGGGCCCTGGCTAAAAGATTCTCTTGGCCATGTGACAAATAACACCCCAACCTAAGACAGTCGCAGTTTCCAAGGGGGTTATTCCAGGACATTCAGGGCCATTGGTCACTTTTACTTTTGAATATAAGTAAGGGGGAGATCTTGGTTGTAATACTCTTGAAGCCCTCCATTGTAGATATTAATATTATTAGAATTAAGTGTGACTAGGTTCATGGAAAATCCCCAGCCAGCTGCAGAAGACTAATACAAATCTGGAGGTCAAGAAAAATAATAATATGATAATGTTGTCCTGCTGATTAATAATATGACACACCTGTGAACTCTCTGACATCCTTTCAACATCAGTTCTGTGACCAAACGAATCCTGTGTTCTTGCCCTGTGTAAATGTTTCTTAGTTCCCCCATCCCTCTATTACCTCGTTAAGGTATAAATTCAGCCTTGTAGAAAAATAAAATTGACTCCTTATTCAGACTCTTGTCTTGGCATCTTCTTTGCATCCTTTTTCCCACAGAACCCTCACTTACTCAGCATTTGTAATCGTTTCTCAAAATCTACCAACAACAGATCAGTTGTCTGTATACTAGTTTACCACTAGCATTCACTTCTGTATTTGATATGCTCTAGCTGTGTCTCTCAGGAAAGATCTATATCTGGTACCTGGCAGCATGCACTTCATAGCTTCATCAATCATATGTAGTTTTGGTGGCATATATATATATATATATATATATATATATATATATATATATATATATGCCATATATATATGCCATATATATATGCCATATATATATGCCATATATATATGCATTTGGTGTCTCCCACAGCAATGAGGTTAGGTAGAATTTTAGTATGGATTCCGTGCAACTAGCTCAAGAATGTAAAATCCACAAATGACAATGCCAAATAATCTCACTCCTGTTCCTATGAACCTACTGAAGTTGAGGTTTAACTGAACCTCAAGCCATTCCGCTCACTGCCAATCCTTCTAAGTATTATGTATGGCTTGAAGAAATAATCATGGTAAAACATCCAAAATCCCCAAGACTGACACTGGGCACACACGTAGGTAGATATGAGAGAACTGATACTTAATTGGAAACAGAACCGCATTCTATAGTCCCTGCTGTCCTTTGTATTATTGATATCTGGTATTTTTTGGATAAAATAAGCATTTGGTAGTTTATCATTTGAAGTAGGTACACAATATTTACACTGTTATATTCACTCTATTGCTGGACCCACTTTGTTGCCAAAATCACTGAAAAAAATGTAATTGGAAAATAGAATTTTTGATGTCACATTCAGGAATATATATATAAAATCCCCTCCCAAGGAATGTACAATTAGAAAATGAAGTACAATATTCACTCAATTGAAGGTCTGTAGGGTAAATACAGGTCTTTGGGAAACAGAGAAAAACTTGGAAATTGAACTGTATGTCACAGGAATGAACCTGGTAATAGAATTATGATCCAGAAGAATCTCCTCCATTCTATGTTCCTAGATGTTTTCTACCCAGGCAAAGCCCCTGAATAACTTTCTCTATTCAGACAATGTAAACACTAATGCAGGAAAGAGAAGTCTCTAAGCTTAGAGAGATGTAGTAAGTAAAGGTTTCCACTGTGCCACAGGAGACCCACCTGCAAATCGCATCCTTTAATCTATTCAATGTAAGGAAATCTGTTCAGCAGGTAGGCCATGGCAGGTCTCAGTGACATCATCATTAGGACCTCCCTGAAAAATCTCTTGTATCCTGGAGAGCCCTAGCTTCTTCTGTGACATCACGATGTTGCTGTGACAGCAACTGACTCTCAGATATTCCTTCAGTGCCTATAGGGGTAACTAATTGGCTGCCAATTCAGAGTAAAGAGCCATTTGGGATGGAGGACAAAGAGGATGAAGAAATCAGAGTTGGGGAAAAGGAAGCTGGCCTTCTGTCTTGGTATAAAAAAAGGAAGAATTTCGTGAATTATGGGAAACCTCAGTGAGTCCTAGGTAGGAGTTGAGTAGATTCACTTAAGACACAGACTTGACCTTAGCCCTCCACATACGGGATTCAGGTGCTGGGAGCCTCTCAGAAGCATCTGTACTTCCCTGCTTCTAGTGATTCCTGGAAGTCAGAGAGTTTATATCACTAATTTCTTTATTCCAAAAGACAGGTGTTGAAAAGGGCACCATTGTTTCAGGATAGTTCATGGCTTTTATTCTTTTTGCCCAGAAGATAAAGGTCCAAAGGAAGAAAGGAAGACAAGAATTGTGTCTTTAGCTCAGGGTAAACTCCTTCATGCTTTTGATTCCTATAGTGCAGTGTGTGTCTGACACTGATATATGGGAGAGAGAAATGTTTCTAGTTGAGACTTCATCATCTCCATCTTTCCACTTGTATTACTCTGACTCCCATTCCTTGACAGTGACTCTCAAGATTTCAGAGTCAATAGGTGTTATTAGCAGGCAGTTTTTTTTATTTCTTTAATTTTTTCCTTTTACCAAATATTATTACTATTTTGGTTGGATATTTCTATATTTACAAGTTGAATATTTTTTCCTTTCTCAATTTCCTGCACGAAATCTCCCTAACCGGTCCCCCTCCCCTTCTTCTATAAACCCACTTTCTGCCCTTTGCTAGTCCCTCTAACTGGGTGTCAAACCAAGGGAAGACCAAGGACTTCTCTTCCATTGGTGCCTACCAAAGCCATCCTCTGCTACATATCCAGTTTGAGCCATAGTTATCTCCATGTACAGTCTTTGAATATGAGTTTAGTAAGAGAAACCTCTGGTTCGTTGGCATTGTTTTTCTTGTGGGGTTGAAAGTCCCTCCAGCACATGTAATCCTATCTCAAAATCTACCAAAAGATACCCTTTTTAAGTTTACTGGTTTGCCAGTATCTTTCATTTCTGTATTTGGTATTATCCAGCTGTGTCTCTCAGGAAATATCTATATACAGTTCCTGGCATCAGGGACTTCTTAGCTTCATCAATCTTATCTAGTTTTACTGGATATATATATATATATATATATATATATATATATATATATATATATATATATACACACACATTTGCTGGCTCCTACAGGTAAGAAGTTAGGTGGAATTTTAACATGGATTCAGTGCACATAGGTCAAGAATGTAGAATCCGGGGTTGGGGATTTAGCTCAGTGGTAGAACGCTTGCCTAGGAAGCACAAGGGCCTGAGTTCAGTCCCCAGCTCTGAAAAAAAGAACCAAAAAAAAAAAAGAATGTAGAATCCACAAATGATAATGCCAAATAGACTCCATCCTGTTCTTATGAAACTATTGAAATTGAGGTTTCCCTTGACTTCAAGCCATTCCTTTCTCTGCCCATACTCCTGAATCTTATGCTTGGCCTGAAGAAAGAATCATGGTAAAACATCCAAAACCCTAAAGTCTGTCCTTGGGAAAACAGGAAGGTAGATATTATAGAACTGATATCTAATGGGACTACAGAACCACATTCTATAATTCATGTTGTCTTTTTGCCTTACAGATGTCTCGTAATTTTTGGATGGAATATACATTTCAGAGTTCATCATTGGAAGCAGGCACATATATTTACACTGTTCTGTTCACTCTATAGCTGTGCCACCTTTGTTGCCAAAATCATTTGAAAAAATTGAATTTGAAAACAGAATTTTGAGTGCACATTATATATATATATATATATATATATATATATATATTAAATTCCCCTATCAAGGAATGTACAATAAGAAAATGTAATACAATAGCCATTCAAGTATAGGTCTGTAGGAAAATACTGGCCTTTGGGAAACATAGAAAACCTAGGAAATTGAATGGTATGTCACAGGAATGGACCTGGTAATAGAATTATGATCCAGAAGAATCTCCTCCACTCCACATTCCAAGATAATTTAGCCCATTACAAGCCACTGAATAACTTTCTCAATTTAGAGCATGTAACCTCGAATGAAGCAAAGACAAGTCTCTAGCTTCAGAGAGATGTAGCATGTAAAGGATTTCACTGTGTCACAGGAGACACTGCTGGAAAGGGCACTCTCAAATCTGGTCAATGTAAGGTAAGCTGTTTATCCAGTAGGCCATGGCAGGTCTCAGTGACATCATCATTAGGCCCTCCCTGAAAAATCTCTTTATCTTGCAGAGTCCTAGCTTCTTCTGTGTTTCACAAGTGTTGTTGTGAATTCATCTGCCTCTTAGATATTCCTTCAGTACCTCTAGAGTATACTAATTGATCTGTAATTCAGAGTAAACAGCCATTTAGGAGGGAGACAAAAAGAGGATGAAGAGAATAGATATGGGGAGAACTAAGGAAGCTGGCCTTTTGTCTTGGTATAAAAAAAAAGGAAGAAATACATTGTCCTTGGTACAGCTCATTGAGTAAATGATAGGGATTTAGTGGGATTGCTAAAGAGATAGCTTTGATCTGAACCTCCCAACTACAGGAATCAGGAGCTGTGAGCCTCTCAGAAGTATCTGGACTTCCCTGTTCTTATGGTTCCTGGAAATCAGACAGTTTATATCATTAATTTCTTTACTCCGAAAGCCAAGATTTGGGAAGGGCACAGTTGTTTTCCTAAGAGCTCATGGCCTTTACTCTTTTTGACAAGAAGGGAAAGGTCCTAAGGAAAAAGGGAGAGACAGGTATTGTTTCCCTAGCTCAGAGTAAACTCCTCCATGTTTTAGATATCCATAGTGCAGTGTTGGAAGCAGCAATGCTATTAGTTGAGACTTCATCAACTCAGTCTTTCCACTAATATTTCCACTGACTACCATTTTACTTTTCTGAGTCAATAGATATGATTAGCTGTCAGTTTTCTCTTCTTTTATTTCTTTCATCTTTTTATGTTTTAGTAATTTTTATTGCTTTTTTAACTTGATGTTTCTATATTTACATTTAATGTTATTTCGATCCCCATTTTCCTGCCCATTAAATTCCTACCCGTATCCTTTCCCTTCTTCTCTAAGCCCCTGACTGTGCCTTCACATTCCTTTGACCTGGGAGAAAAAGCTAAGAGGAGCAATAGCTTCTGCTTCCATTCATGATGAACAAGGCCATCGTCTGCCACATGCAATTTGAGCCATACCTCTCTCCATGTACATTCTTTGAATATTGTTCTAGTACCAGAGAGCTCTGGTTCATTGGCATTGTTGTTCTTATGGGGTTGAAAGCACCTTCACTCTTCTAAGCCTTTCTCAAAATTTTCCAATAAGAAGTCTGTTTCCAGTTCACAGGTTTGCCACTAGGTTTCACGTTGTGGATTGCCCTGAAGTTCTCTGTGTTTGATGCTAATTCCACTGTCCCAAGGTCAGCTGCATAGTCCTGTACTCAGAACTCAGGTTACTTCACCAGAACCATCTCCCCTTTGAATTTTAAAATATATATGAGTGGCAGGAACAGTATAGAAGGAAGGATATCATGGGAGGAGAAGGAAGAATGGGCAGGAGAGATGTTTGAAGAAAGAGGAGGGGACTAGAGGAAAAAAGAGAGAAAGGAATCCATGGTAGGTGAATTTAAAATTCTACTCAGTGTATTTACAGGTCGTTATTAATGTTCCTAAGGGATGGATGGTACCCACCTTTGTATGTTTAAGTGGGCAATTATGTCTAATCAACTACATCAAAGATTATTGTGTGTATTTTATGTGAGGGTTTGAGTACAGGAAAGTGGGTGGCGGTACTAAACACTGCACGGCTGAGGAGTGAGAAGGTGTTTATGTCAAGATATATAGCAGAGAATTTCAGACACTTCGGTACCAGAGTTAGCAGGGTTAAAGTAAATTTTATTTTTTTTTTATTTTTATATTTTTACAAAAATACATTCACTTCTGTATATAATATTCTTTAGTTGTGTCTCTCAGTAAATATCTATATCTGGTTCCTGGTAGAATGCACTTCTTAGTTTCATCAATCTTATCTAGTTTGGTGTTATATATATATTCTCCTTTGGGTGGCTCCTAATGCTACATGTTTAGGTAGAATTTTCACATGGATTTTGTGCTACTATGTCAAGAATGTAGAATCCACAAAGGACAATGGCAAATAGACATCCTCCTGTCCTTATTATCGTATTGAAGTTGAGGTTTCACTAGACCTTAAGCCACTGGACCTCTCCCTGTCTTTCCTCTTGTATCTTATTATTCCTGAAGAATGAACCATGGTAAAACATCCACAACCCTCAAGTCTCTTCCTGCAAACAGAGTAAGGTAGATAATACAGAACTGATGTCAAATGGGA